>NC_044905.1:28958013-29258013 GCF_001633185.2 Quercus lobata | reverse complement strand
AAATGGAATTAAAAAAATTAATTTTGATAATTTCATTGATGCTTATAAAAAACTCTATTGCCAATGAAAGTATTGAATGGTTAAAATATTTTTGTACAAGAATTATAGTCAGCCCTACACACTTATGTCATTCCCATGAGTGTCTCATTCATTTTCATTTGATCATTGCAGGAGAGCAAGTATAAATTTAAAGACAACCAATTGCACACCCAATTCCATAATTTATTGATTTGTGCAAATGTGATTAGTGGACATTTTTTGCCCACTATTAACTTTTACGATCCCCCACTTTTCATTGATCACTTACAATCGTGCAAGCATGAGATTGTGAATGAGTGTGAGAATGGTTGTGTCAATAATATTGTTCAAGCCAAAATAGAAAAAAAAAAAAAAAATAGATTCAAGAACAATCAAGCTTAATGACATCTACCATATCAACACGAATTATATAAAAAAAATGTCAGTATATATTTTATACATCTAATTACAAAAAACACTCTTTTCATAATAATTTTATTTCATACAATTTTTAAAAATCTAAACCTAATTGTATATATAATTATGATTATGGTATAATAATAAGCTTATTTAATAATTTTTCCTTTTTCGCTGTCACCTAAGCTAAGCTAAGTTCACAAGATCTTAAAAATTCAATCCAAGCCAAGCTAGGTTTACAAGAGATTAAACTCAAACTGAACCTGGTGTAAAAGGTCTTGTTGTACCTCCAATAATAACATGACGATCGTGAGTCTAACTCACAATTTCAAAATTGAAAAAGTGAGTTAAATTCGTGATTTTAGTGTTATTTAATACTTGTGTCAGTTGTGTGTACACACACTAGTGTGCAATAAGTTTTACCCTAACATAACATATTAGAATTAACCACCAGCGGGTGTGGTACAACTGGTAGGTGATTGTTAAGACTTCACCATTTCCAAAGTTCGAGTTTTTGTGGAGACTGTAATCGCAATTTCTGGTAAGTCCCAAAAATTAATAGAGCCTGCGGTGTATGTGAGTTCGGGGTCTTCGAGCTCTAGTTCAAGTTGGTGGTACCTATAGGCTTACCCAAATGTGTATTATGAGGCGTGACTCGTGAGACAATGATTGCCACACATGAGCCCCTTTTTTGTTTCTCAAAAAAAGAAAAAAAAAAGAAAAAGAATTTCACACATAGAAAAATAGAGTATGATATACAATCACATCTTCATAAATACATATGTGTGCATTTGGGATTAAATTATAAGTCAGCTTATAGTTTTTTCTGCCTTACAGTTTGCAAGTCTCACAAAAAAAGATTTTTTTTTTTTTTTGGGTAGATTATTTTTTGCGGAAGTGAAAAATTTAATACAATTAACTTAATGCGGGTTACATGCTATGGTTTTTCTGAAAACGCCAATCACTTTTTACTTATTGCAGATCCCATTTTATTTTTATTTTTTGCTACCGTATGTTCAGCCAAAAAAAAAAAAAAAAAACTAGATAAATTGTTCTGAAATGAACACATAATATAATAAAAATGAAAAAAAAATTTGATCATCTAGGCCCCCACTTGAGCACTTATCCCATCAGACACCCCTTTCAATCCTTTTAAGTTGCGGTAGCCAAGGTAACACTGTTCAGGGGTTTTCTCCACATTAATGCGGCCAGGAAAGTAGCTGCAGTGCATTTAATGTGGTGATGACAGTTTTTACTTAGATATTTTGGGTTTTCTTCCTTTTCATGTGTTTGGGGGGTGCGCTTCAGCGGTCTGAACATACCTCTGCTCCGGATTTTCAGTGTCCGAGGAGGAGTTCCTCCTTGGACCCTCTTTCTTTGTCTCCCGTAATAAGGCTTATAACGTAGATCATCTAAGTCATGTTGTCTCCTCGGACTCGCTAGTGTCCTTGGACAGGCCCAAGGTCAAACTAGTTACTTTGGGCCATAGCCCCCACAATAATAATAAAATATTTCAATATGTTTTTAATAAAAATATATTACAAGCAGAGTAATTCTAACGAGTAATAAGTTTTACCCTAACATGACATTTTAATATTAATTTTATGAGAAATAAAAAAAGCGGTCTAAAAAGTTAATTATTTTTTTTTTCTTTTCGCATAAAAAAGTTTCTAAAATTGGTCTATTAACAAATGGAGGAGAATCTGAGAAAGAAAGAAATGGGATTTGGAATTGGAAGAGATGACTGACGAGAGGAATTGTCAGTTTGCAAAGAAAAGGAAAGTTTGCAAAGAAAAGGAACGTCTGGACGCGTGTTTACGTTGTCTAAGCACACCATTCATGACTTTATTCTATAATCAATTCCCAAATCACATATAATAATGTCAACTTGGAAAAAAAGGGTGTAAATTAAATACCCAAGTCAAAAATGTTTTTGTTTTTCAAAAAAGAATAAAAAATAAAAAATATTTCTTTGCTCTAAAAAAGAAGAAGAAAAGTTCAACATGTTTTAAAAAATTGGCCTATCTCCCTTGTTGTGGAACCTCTTGGAAATTTGGGAACAATATGAGAGAATGTATTTGTTTGTTGGAAATTTTTTCTTTTTATTTTTTGATAAATGTTAACGGACGCTGTAAGTCCATTTGTTAATAGACCAATTTCAAAAACTTTTTTATGCTAAAAAAAAAAAAAAAACTTTTTAGACTGCTTTTTATATTTCTCATAAAATTAATATATAAAAAAAGAATCATGGAATTAAAAAATTGATTTTGACAATTTCATTGATGCTTACCAAAAAAAAAAAAAAAAAAAAAAACCCTCTATTGACAATGAAAGTGTTGAATTCAATTAAGTTAAAATACTTTTGCACAAGTATTATAGTTAGCCATACGCTCTCGTGTCATTCTTGTGTCTCTTCTCATTTTATCTCGACAGGATATCAAGTCAAAAGAATAAATCTAGAGACACATCTAATCGAACACCCAATTTTATAACTTGCGAACTTGTGTGATTGTGTGGTGGATATTTTTTGCTCATTACTGACTTTTGTGATCCACCACTTTTTGTCAGGAAATTGTGAACGAGTGTGGAAATGGTCATGTGTGTAATATTGTTCCCAAGCCAAATTAGGGAAAAAAAAAAAGATTCAAGAGGAAAAGTAATATTTAAATGGAATGGATATAGAGTATTAAGACTGATTTGGCTGAGTTCACAAGGCTAATTCTAGTACCACATAAAAAGTCGTAACTTTTACCATAATTATCCTACATAACAGATCGTAAAGTTTGTCAATTTCAAATGGACCCACCACTCATAATATACCACGTGGACAGTTATGATAGAAATTGTGGTTTTTTATGTGATCCTATAATTTTTGAGTTCACAATCCTCCAATTTAAGGATTTTTTCTTGGCAAATATTTAGTTTTTGCAAAAAATATTACTAAAAAGCCTATGCCCAAAGTTATTTAATAATGCAACCTCTTTTGAAACTTGATTTTGCTAAATTTGAGTTTTTAGAAAAAATCGAGTGTATTGAAGTCAAGTTATAATCAAATGAGTGCTCATGTAGATCTTCTGATGTGGCATTTTAAAATTAAATATCTCACATGGAACTTGAGTTTTGTAAGTTCGAGTTCCTTCAAACACTAAAAAGTTAAAATCGAGAGAGACAAGACACAAGTATTTTATGTTTGATGGAACTTGAGTCCTGCGTGAAAATTTTTCATTTACAATGTCATATTAGACAGTCCACATCAGTGTCCATTTGCAATTAAACTCAAGTTCCAAAATAGTTTACATAACTAAATAATTATGAAGTTTTCACTTTTCACTAATATTTGTTTGCAAAAACTGAATAGTATTTAAGAGCATATATCATGCAATAGGTAATACCTAAAATATCCACGAACTCTCTCCCACCCTCTCGCATCAAAATCAGGACTTCATGGTAAATTCAGTAGGAAACTAAACCTGTAAAACCACCCGAAAGGCCAAAGCCAAAGCCAAAGCCAAAGCCAGACCCCGTACTCTTCTAGTTCGACCTCTTCGCCTTCCTCTATACCCAACCCAACCCGCCAAACTAACAAATTCCTCCATTCCATTCCTCCCTCTCCCGTCCCGCCTAAACCATTCTCAAATCTCAACCTTCCTAAATCCAAAATCTAACGGCAGATATTCAAATTTCCCCAAACGATCCGCGTGCTGGTTGCACCAACCAATCAGAGCTCAGCTCTTCGCATTTCTCTGTAACTAACTATTCATTCCCAAACGGCGCGCCAAAACTAACAAACCCCTCTATCCCACACTATAACCCGCCAAAACCATTCTGAGATCTCACCGTCCTTAATGTAAAATCCAACGCTCCAAAAATATCTCCAAACGATCCGCGTGCCCATTACATCAACCAATCAGAGCTCACCTCTCGGATAATTCAATTCCCTCTCACTCACTCACACTCCTACATAAACCTCTTCCCATATTCTCTCATTCTCTCACTCACAGCAAAACTTAACACAAAATCAAATATCTCATATATATATTTCTTGAACTATTCGAAATTCCAAAAGCAATGAATGTGAATAATTTTACTCCGTGCCTACCTGCTTCTGTTGAGGATGGCAGTGTTCCCGTGAAGCCAGTGTGCATATACACCTGCATTGGCTCCGTCCTCCATTATTTTGTGGAAGCTGCAGGGGCCACTCAACAAAACGTCACCATCAAAGTCAATCGAGAGCAGATGGAATTCATCATTGAGGCCGTGGTACAGCGTGAGCACAGGGCAGACCGCCGTTACTACGCGCGAATACAATTATTGCATACCAATTTCTACAAATATTCATATCAAAACATGGGCTGGGATGTTTCTAACGGGGAGATTCATGTCTGGTTTCCTTTCATATCCATTGACCAATCTTTCGGATTCCCCTTGATTCTCGGCACAATGAACAACAACAATCAACCACAGCAGCAGCAACCAAATCCAAATGTTCGCTACGAACGTACAAAAGGAGCTCAGAAGATATGGATCAACACTGCTGGAACCAACCTTCGAGATGTGAGAGGCCACATGGATTTTTCCACCGGCCTATGCAATGTGAACGGAGTGGCAGATGGTGGTGGCGATCAATTTCCAATGGCCATTCCTGTTCCTTCTGGATTTTACGACCGAGAAAAGTTCAAATTTGGTGTTAGAGGTTCTCTCATTCTACTCAACTTACCTTTTAGTTCAGAAGAACCCGTGAAACTTCGACGCCTAGAGTTTTAATTATAGCTATATGTAGGGTTATCACATATCATACTATGTACTTGGTTATATAAATTTCAGTTTATATTTTAATGCGTGTGATGAATTTGGCTATGCTTTTTTGTTGTTTGTTTTGAATTTGGAATAATGTTGTCTCTTTGATGTCTTTGACTGCTTAATAAGAAGATACAATAATATTGTCTCTAAACCAATAGAATTTAGTTGCTTCAAATGCCGGCTTAAGACACTGACAATGAGTAAAAATATATTCCTCTGTTCGAAATAGCTGGGATAGGTCATAGATCATTGAACCTGGAACAATATTATTGTCTCTTTGCTGGCTTTGCATTTAGCAACATACCAACATAATCAAAGGTAGTTTATAATGTTTAGGGATCATCGTGGCTGGTATATATTTTGTTGGTAAATTATATGAGCATCCTGTCTAGTTCTTTGGAATTATTAAATCTCATTAATGTTAAGCACAACATAAATTTTCAATTTGATTTTAAGAATTTGTATCAATTAAAATGAATAGCAGCTAGTTATGGCTTTAGTTCTCTTATTAGAACGGAAATTTGATTTTATTTCCATTTAAATTTAGTAGTCCATTGGCATTTCAAAACGAACATTACTTTGACAAGAAAGGAAAGGCATTGGAATTCTTAATCTGCCATTGGTATCTTTTGATATGGTTAATTGTTCATGTAATTTTGGTATTGCTCACATCTCCTGCATAAAAATCGATGACCAAGTCTAGATGAGATTTCCCCCATTTGATAATTAGGCACTAGTTCCACATGTCTACTCCATTATATGAGCCGAGTTTCAGTTTTGATTTTACGGCTAGGAGGTAATCATCCCTTGCTGTTTGGTTTGCAATGCTGAAAACTTCACTTGTTTTCTATACTATTTGCTGACTTGCCACCTCTTTGGAATCATGTAATCCTGTAAAAGCCCTTTAGTTTAGCCATCATAATGCTGGGATTCAACTTTCATACTTCCACTTATCGAGGTAGGCTTGTCTGATGGCTATGGTTAATTTTGTAGCTTAAAGATGCAGTGCAACTCTGTAAAGAAATTGCCTTCCAGTAGAAAAATGTAATACTCATAAACATTAGTTCACGTCGTTTATTTTGAACTTAAATTTCGTTTACTTGTGGTCATGATGCATTTAGGAGAATATATTTTCTTTTTATCTGTATTTGCTACATATTCAACTGTTTGCATTTCTTAAGAATACTATTTCGAGGATTCATTGTTTTTGTTTCTGAGTTGTAAGGCGCTTAAACACACCTTACTAAGCTGATAGGTCTGATCAAGTGTTTGCATTCCACAATGACTTGATTTTTTAATTATAATTTCAAGGCTTCTCAGAATACTGTGCTTCCCACCCCGCCTCCTTTCTTTTCACATTCTGTCCATTTGTGAAGACCTCAACTAAGATGATCCAGTTACTATCAGTGACAACTGCCCCCTATTTGAATATTCTTGCAGCTTTATTACCATTGGGGAATCTAAGATTACAGTCTTGTTCGTTCTTCGTTGTTTAGGAGTTTCCCTGGGCATGCCCATCCGAAATTCCAAATCCATGAGAACCCATTAGAATAGAGGAAAAAAGTACATCATATTTTTCTTTAAATGATTATTAAAGACCCTTAATCCATAGAAAACTATTGAAAAAGAAAGGAGTAACAATATTTAAACAGAGAAAATAATCTGTATTAAAGTGTAGGGTTTTTCAATTGAGAGGTTTCCTTTGGTTGATGCATGCCAGATAGTTCATGTTTCTTATTTGCAGTTTGCTCTTTTATCCTGCTTTAGTCTGTTTTCTAACTATTTATGCGAATTAATAATAATGATAATAGAAACAAGATATGTTACCTTTTTTCTTTTTCAATTTTTTTAAAAAAATCTTTATGGATCATTCAAATGCTAGAGATTAATCTCTTTTATCTCAGATATGTTTTTTTGCACAAACTAGAATTAGTGTAATAAAATCCAGGAAATTGTTACTTTTTGGAGTGGATTAAAATTGGTAACATCTTACATTCAGTGGTCAGAGATACCTGTACTCAAAGTTCAATGCATGAGTACTTTATTTTTTCTTATCATTGTTGGTAATGTGTCTTGCCTCCATCAGAGTGAGTACCAAGGAGGAGTTAGCTCCTGGAACTTTGATATCGAGGATTTAAAAGCACAAGAATCACTGAAGCAACATTCTTTTTAATATTTATCAATTATCAAGTTAATTCATATTGACTGCCGGGAATGAAGTCATTCAATATGCATCAAAGATTTTCATCATTATCGTCATTGCTGCTGCTGCTAATAATAGACTGCAGCTTTACAGAATTTGTCGCATTTGTTAGTGTATAGCTTAGACTAGTTTAGCCCATTGGGCTTAGCCCAGTATACTGTACTTGTAGTTTACTCCTTTTACTTGTACTGCACACATATCTAGTCTATATAAGGCTTTCTATTGTACATTATTATATATATATCCATATACAGACTATTCAGTTTTTCTTACACTTTATATTCTTAACATGGTATCAGAGCCAATCCTCTGACTTTCTGGTTCCTGTGGACATCTCTGGCGTTCTTCCGCTGCCCTTGCCTTCATCCAGTAGCCACTGACAGAAGCGAGTCACCGCCGTCACGCCCACAGTTCCAGCAACTCTCGGATCTCACTGTTCTACTCATCCAACTGTCAAAGCAAAGGCATTGAGTGACAGAACAGACAATCCCGAGCAAAACCCAACCAAGAACGGCCAGAAAACACTTCACACGCGTCGCCACGCGCCGCCTGAAGTTTCTGCCTCACGAGCACGCGCTCCACGCGCCGCCACGTGCCGTCACTCTCACTCACGCGCCCCACGCGCCAGACCAGCCGTCTTCCACGTGCCAGACCAGCTGTCTTCCACGCGCCACACGCGCTCACACGCGCCAGCTTCGTTTCACGAACTGCCACGTCAGCCCTAGTGTGACGTCACCCTGCCATGTCAGCACACGTCATCCGTTGACTGGACCAGACCTGACCGTTGACTTTGACCGTTGACCAAGTTTGACCGTTGACCGTTGACCAAGGCAAAATTTTTCAACAGGACATGTCTTGCTCAGTTTTTCGCGTAGATTCTGATTTTGGGCTCCGTTTCTGCATTTGAGGTATCTAAATCTCACTTTTTGGTCATTTTCTTCATTATGGCTCAACAAAGTGAACGAGATATCATACGTCCTATCACCATCATGTTAGATGGTCCTACTAGCTATCATGCATGGTCTCAGAATATGACCGTCTTTCTCAAGGGTCGTAAACTGTGGAGATATGTGACTGGTTCAATTCCTAAGCCAGTACCAAACCTTAAGTCCAAAACCACAGCTGCTGAAGAGTCTTCCAAGACTGCTGTTACAACAGATGATTATGAAGAACGTCTAGAAGAATGGGAGAGTATTCAGAGTAAGATCTTATCTTGATTTATTAATACCTATATTCCGTCCATTCATAATCTTCTTCCTCGTCTTGAAACTGCTGAGGCTGCTTGGAAATTTTTGGCCGATCGTTATAACTGCACTAATGATTCAAGCTTGGAGTTTCACATTGAATCAAAGCTTTATCAAATGCGCCAAGAGACAGGTCAGTCTATTTCTGATTTTTATTCTCAGACTTCTACTATGTGGGAACAACTCTCTGCTGTAGATCCTCCACTGGTGTGTTCTAAGGACATTGAGCTCTTTGTCAAATATCGAGATCGCCGTAGATTTATGCACTTCATGATGGGTTTATGTGAGGATTTTGAGCCTACTAGGGCTTCTCTACTTAGCCGGTCTCCTACTCCTTCTCTTGATGCTGCAGTAAATGAGCTCATTTCTGAGGAGAATCGTTGGCCCACTTATCACATGACATCATCTGATCATGTCTTGGCTACACCCTCACCACAGCCTCCCATTGTTGCATTCACTGCTCCTCCGCGAATAAACTCCGGGCGTCCCACCTCTCAGTCTTCCAAAAGTGCTCACTGCAAGTTTTGCCGTGCCAAAGGCCATGACATCTCTGTTTGTCGTAAGCTACAGAAATTTGTGCAAGAGCAGAATAAAGCTTCTCTTCCTCAGGCAGCTGCTGTATGTCCTTCAGATCCATCGGTTCTTACAGGTCCATCTTTGGCTTCCTCACTTACTACGACTGATATTGAGGCAGTTGTTCAACAGGTTTTATCCCGCACTTCCACTGCCCTTTCTGTCACCTCAAGTAAACAACCTTGGTTTTTTGATACTGCATGTTGTAACCATATGACTCCTGATGAATTCCAGTTTTCTGATAAGGCACCCTTAGAACATCCAATCACCATTTACACTGCTGATGGAACTCCTATGCCTATTAATCATAAAGGAACAATCTCTTCTCCTTGTTTATCCTTTAGTGACACTTTTCATATTCCAAAGTTATCCCTCAATTTGCTTTCTGTTGGTCAACTTTGCGAATTAGGCGTAGATCTTCTATTTACTAATCATGGTGTGGATGTGCAGGATCCCCGGACGGGTCAAGTGCTTGGGACAGGCCGTAAGTTTGGTCGCATGTTTGAGGTTCATGACTTGAAGATTCCTTCACAAGTTGTTTCTGCAGCTGCTACCACTGCCACCTCCTCACCTGATCTATGGCATGCTTGTCTTGGTCATCCATCCTTATCTCGTCTTCAATTGTTAGCTTCTCAAGGTCATTTAGGTTCAGTTCAGTTTTCAAAATTTGATTTTACTTCCTGTCATTTTGGCAAACAAACAAAATTGCCATTTAATAAAAGTGACTCATTTTCTTCTGCCCCTTTTGATCTTATACATTCTGATATTTGGGGTCCTGCACCTGTTCCCACTGAGGGGGGATCTAAATATTTTGTCATATTTGTGGATGATTTTTCTCGGTATACTTGGATTTGTCTGCTTCACCATAGGTCTGAACTTGTGTCTATTTACCAAACATTTCATAAAATGATTGAAACACAGTTCAATCGCACCGTTAAAGTCTTTCGATCAGATAATGCTCAAGAATATAATGATAAATCTTTCCTATCCTTTTTAGACAGACATGGTACTCTTCCTTAGCGGTCTTGTCCTTACACCTCTCAACAAAATGGTCGTGTAGAACGAAAACATCGTCACATTCTTGATGTTGTCCGCACCTTTCTCATTTCTGCCTCTCTTCCTGAGCGATTTTGGGATGAGGCCGCACTCACTACTGTGCACACTATTAATCGTATTCCTTCACCAACTACATACAACAAATCACCATCTGAGCTTCTCTATGGTCAAACTCCTGACTACTCCTCTCTTCGGGTTTTTGGTTGTGCTTGCTTTGTCACTCTTCCTCTTCATGAACGAACAAAGCTCCAACCTCGTACTCGTCTCTGTTGTTTCCTTGGTTATGGTGTGTCTCAAAAAGGGTTTCGCTGCTATGATCCCATTTCTCATCGCCTTCGTGTCTCCCGTCATGTTGAGTTTTGGGAACATCGTCCTTTCACGAGTCTTCAGCAGTTTCCTACATCTTCTTCCTCAGAGTCTCCCATTTTTACTGATATTTTCCTTCCTCTCTATCCTGAACTTGTGGAGGATTCTTCAGCATCGACTGCCTCTCCAGACGACTCATCTCCAGTTCTGTCTCCGGCATATGACCCGCTTGTCTTGGATCCTGTGGCACCACCCTCTCCTGAGTCTCCTATTGGTCCTGAACTTCGTCGTTCCACTCGGGTAAGCATTCCTCCCCCTTATCTCACTGATTATCATTGCTCTTTTGCTCTTGCCACTCTCTATGAACCTCACACCTATCGTGAGGCTCATACTGACCCTCTTTGGCAGCAAGCTATGAATGAAGAACTAGATGCCCTTCATAAGAATCACACTTGGGATATGGTTGATTTGCCTCCTAGTCAGTCTGTAGTAGGTTGTAGGTGGGTTTACAAGATCAAGACCAAGGCTGATGGATCTGTTGAACGATACAAGGCTCGCCTAGTTGCCAAGGGCTTTACTCAGGAGTATGGTATTGACTATGAGGAAACATTTGCTCCTGTTGCTCGTCATACATCTGTTAGATGTCTCATTGCTGTGGCTGCTGTTCGCCGTTGGCCTCTTTATCAAATGGATGTGAAGAATGCTTTCCTCAATAGAGACCTCCATGAAGAAGTGTACATGCAACCACCCCCTGGCTATCCACACTCAGGCAATCAAGTTTGCCGCCTTCGCCGTGCTCTTTATGGCCTCAAGCAGGCTCCTCGAGTTTGGTTTGAAAAGTTTAGCTCAGTTGTTGCTCAGCAGGGTTTCACTTCGAGTCCTCATGACACTGCTCTCTTTGTTCGAAGATCCTCTGTTGGTATCACTCTTATTCTTCTTTATGTTGATGATATGATTATTACTGGAGATGATTCTGCAGGTATCCGCTCTCTTCAGAACTTCCTTAGTCAGCATTTTGAGATGAAAGATCTGGGCACTCTCAGCTATTTTCTTGGGCTTGAGGTTACCTCATCCTCTGATGGATACTATCTTTCCCAGGCTAAATATGCTTCTGATCTTCTCTCCAAAGCTGGTGTCACTGATAACAAGACTGTTTCCACTCCTCTGGAATACAATGCAAAGCTCACACCCTTGGACGGTGAACCTATATCCGATGCTACTCGCTATCGTCAGTTGGTTGGCAGTTTGATCTATCTCACTGTTACTCGTCCAGATATTTCACATGCTGTGGGTATGGTTAGTAAGTTCATGGATGCACCTCGTTCTGTCCACTATGCTGCTGTTCTTCGGATTCTCCGATATGTCAAAGGCACACTTTATCATGGTCTGCATTACTCCTCTCGATCTTCTCTCGAGCTTCATGCTTATTCAGATGCTGACTGGGCAGGTGATCCGACTGATCGATGCTCTATCACAGGTTTCTGTTTCCTGTTAGGTACTTCTCTGGTCTCGTGGCGCAGCAAGAAGCAGGATGTGGTTTCCCGTTCTAGTACTGAGGCTAAGTATCGTGCCCTTGGCGACACCACTTGTGAGCTTGTTTGGCTTCGCTGGCTCTTGGCTAACATGGATGCTCCACAGCCCACTGCCACTCCTCTATATTGTGACAATTGTAGTGCTATCTACATTGCTCATAATGATGTCTTCCATGAACGCACTAAGCATATTGAGATCGACTGCCACATCACTCGCCGGCATCTTAAGAAAGGAAATCTCCAGTTATTCTCCATCTCCTCTGCTGATCAGCCTGCTGATATCTTTACCAAGACTCACCCGCCTGGTCGTCTTCGAGATCTTATATCCAAACTCCAGTTGGCTTCCTCCTTGCCACCTCGAGTTTGAGGGGGGATGTTAGTGTATAGCTTAGACTAGTTTAGCCCATTGGGCTTAACTCAGTATACTGTACTTGTAGTTTACTCCTTTTACTTGTACTGCACACATATCTAGCCTATATAAGGCTCTCTATTGTACATTATTATATATATATCTATATACAGACTATTCAGTTTTTCTCACACTTTATATTCTTAACAGCATTAATTGTTTTTTCTCCCCCTAATAGGGTTTAAAGAAAATTTAGATGACAAATTGAAGGCTAATCTGGTGCAAATTAAAGGATGATTTTCAGTAACATCAGAACTTGCACTTTTGATTCCTTTTATTGAAGTACCTGAAAAGGGTTCAAGGGATTGGTTCATTGTTTATTAACTGAATATATGTAACATTATGCTGCAGTAACATTTTACTGGTTTATTCATCCAAAAGAAAAAGAAAAAAAAAAACATTTTACTGGTTAAATTTTGAAGTAAGCTGTGTACAGAATAGTGACATAGTGCCTTGTTATTAGTGGAAATTATTCAGGTGACAGACTTTATGCCCAACCTCAGGGCTGCGGGGTTTTGGGCTTGCTCTACATGAATTTTTTAGGTCAGTGCCCCCAGATCCCCATGTATGGTTAACGCTGGGGAGTCAAAGAAGGTGATTCCAATTTGACACCCAGAAGTACATGCTCACATTACCCCCATAGATATGTGATAAAATGATGCTAGCAGATAAGGGAAAACGCTTTCCTAAAAAAAGTGGATGTTGGAACCGTGAGGTAGTGGGGGTTGATGGAATGACACTGTCAAAGAATGTTTTCGAACAATGTAATCAGAATTAAATTTACTCATTTAGTTTATAAATCCTGAAGTTATTTTGATTTTAGACCCCCAAAACATTCCATTTCCAAACATTGGAAGTGGATTCCAGCCTAGGTTCACTTGTTTTAAGTCAAAAAGATTTCCGAGGTTTTTGCTTCAATAAAAATGGACGGTTCATGATTGTGGAAATGAATTATTATTTGACCTTAATACACTGCTAGAATTTGGGCAACATCAATCCGGGACATACTATTTGCTTCATTTCAAGTAACCTATGTATGCCATTGGCTTGTTATGAAGTTCAGCTTGGTTTGGTATTCACTGTAGATGGTAGCTTCTGAGTTGGTTGAAGTCACTTACTGTTCAGTCCTCCTTTGCGTGATGCATCGAAGCACATACTCCACAAGGCATTCTTTACTATCTACATTTTCTTTTTTAGCTATTGATCCTAGGGGAGGGAAAACCGGAAAAGGGAGGAACACCTTTTGGCTGCATCTAACAAAAGTTTCGATCTACCAATAAACCGTAATTATAGATCATTGTATCAATTAGGATACAACTTGTAAGATATTTGGTTGAAATGGAGAAAACAGAACTCATCAACAATCAAAGCACAACTAGAACGAATTCTGAATGGGTGCCACATTTTATAAGACATGAATTTTGCATTTATTACACAGTAGCTTTTAAGTTTGATATGGCAATTGTATAACCATCTTCAAAATATGGTACTAGCAATGCAATGGTAGCATAAATGGACATTACCTTGAAATTGAGATTTTGATAGGAAAAGGACTAAGTAGCTTCATCTTAAAACAATAATCTAGACCAACAGCAGCAAAAACAAAAAGGAAAAGATACTCAGACACATATACAGCTCCATCAAAAGCATGTATTTAATTCCTAAGGTGGTCCGCTGCCCAGCATCGCAAGACCTGCATTGTGAATTCATTTTTTAAATCGGAACCTGAACTACACATTGTCTAAACTCTAGAGTACCAAGTTTTAAAAAATCATACAAGTTCCTTGTACATAAAAGTATATTCATACCTTTAACAAATCCAAATGCTGCAGATGTCCCTGTCTTAAGCTGGATATTGTCCAAGTCCCTTCTTATTGTGTACCGAAAGGTTACTCCAAAAACAATGCGCAGCTGATAAAGTTAATTGTAAGAAGTATGAGTTGAGTACTGCCTTTTTCCTGGGTGAAGGAGATAGGCAACCCTGCAAGGGTGCTAACAAGGGCAGAAATAAAAGCTGCTTTTATGGACTCCACTCTCTCCTCGTTTCTGTCAATTTCTTCGCTTTCTTTCTCCAAAAAAGCATCTCCATCTTTAATTCCATCCACATCTAGCCCTAGAGAGTGCTTTGCTTCTTCAACCATTTCTCCTGCTAATAATATTTGCCTTTGACATTCTGCAATCTTAGCGTGCACAGCATTCAACATTGTTAACAACAAAAAATTGCAGAATAAAAGGAATCAACTCTTTTATGTCACAACAATTAACTACATATGTGGATATATATATATATATATATATATATATTTTTCCGTGCTTTCCATTTTCTCTCTGCAAGAAAGCAGAATACATGAATGAGTGTTGGTTATTGAATACAGCGGTTGCGTGCATATGTGTATTTAGTTTCAAAATTAATCAAATATGGCACTCAGATTGATTTAAACTGTTGAGTTTGAAAGGGCGGCCATTCTTGCTACTATATACTTTGTACCTAAAGCTACGTTGTATGAATTTGGATAGCATGCCCGGTGCCAATGTCTATTATCTTAGATACTGTATTAGGGAATTGGAGAGTGAGTCTTGTACCTATTTGAAGATCCCTGTTGAGTGTTGTTGAATACATTATAGGGTTTTGAAATTTCAATGCAATCTGCTATATCGCCTTTGAGCCTCGAGGCTAAAACCGTTTCAAAGAAACAATTTCTTGTCTATGCAATCTGCTATATGGCTTTTGCAGTCTACTGTACCCCTGTGGGGTCTTCTGCATATAGAAGAATATGTATGATAATGTGTTCATGAATAAACTTGTGAACATGAGGCTTGATTTAACTATGTATAATGTTATACTTTATAGGTATACTTGTCTAAAAATTTACTTGTATAGACTTTATATTGGATTTTATTATTTGGTATAGGTTAGTATAATATTAAATTATTCTTTTACAGTTTATTGATGATTTAAAAATCTATTTGTAAATAAAATTCATAGATTTGTGAAGAGGTAGAAAATTTAGTCATGGTTTTATTACTATATATGGGAAATGAATAAGTTAATCAACTAGCTCATGAACAAGCTCAAGCTTGTTTGACAAGAAAATGAACCAAACTTAAACATATAATCTTGTTTAGCAATAAACTCAAGCTCACAAAATTACAGTCACGCCAATTCTATGAGTCTCATATCCATTCTCATTTGAACATGACAAGAGAGGAAGTCAAAATAGACAAAACTCAAAGTAGGTTTAGGGATAATCTGGCTCAAATAGATGACGTCTACCATGTCAAGGTGATGCTCTATCTTTAAGTCATATTGAAAAATGTTTTTTATATATATATATATAATTTATATATTTAATTACAGAAAACATTTAGTTTTCATACGATAAACATAGGGTTTTTTCAATAAAAAATATAGATAGCTGTAAATATGGTATATTCAGTAAAAAGAAAAAAAAAGTGTACATATGGTATATTCAACAAAAAAAGAAAAAGAAAAAAGTGTACATATTGTATAATAAGCATAGTTTCTTAACTCTGCGTATTGTCTTTCACCAATGCCAATCACATCTTTTTTGGCGGGTGTTGGAAGTTCAGTCCACAATCTTCCAATGCTTAGCTCCTTTTAGGCAAAGCATATGCGCAAAGTACCTAAAGTACCCATAAACTCCCCTACCTCATCTGTTCAAAGCCAGGGACCTCATGGTAAATTCACTAGGAAACCATACAACGGCCATTAACAAACTCAACCTTTTGGCATTTCTCTGTTACTAACAACCCATCCCCAAACCGCCAAAATCCAAAATCCAACGCCCCAATTTCAAATATCCTCCAATCGATCCGCGTGCTTGTTACATCAACCAATCAGAGCTCACCCCTCGGATAATTCAATTCCCTCTTCAGTCACTCACACACCTATATATATAAACCCCTTCCTATTTTCTCTCATTCTCACACTCACACTCACACAGTCACAACACAAAACCAAATATGAAATATCTCATATTTCTTGAATAATTAGAAATTCCAAAAGCAATGAATGTGAATAATGGTGCGCAACAATATACTCAGTGTCTACCTACTACTGCTGATCAGGATGCCACTGTTGCTGTGACGCCAGTGTGCAGACACCTCTACATCGGTGAAGTACTCCATTACTTTGTGGAAGCTGCAGGGGTCACTAACCAAAACGTCACTGTCAACATCAATCGAGAGCCGATGGAATTGATCATTGAGGCCGTGGTACAGCGTGAGCACAGGGTCAACCGCGAATACTACGCGCGAATAAGAATGGATGACCATGACTACTTACTTGAAAATGCGGGCTGGGATGCTTCTGACGGGGAGATTCATGCCTGGTTTCCTTTTATATCATCATAGTTTCATACTATTAATTCATGGATTTGAATTCTCAGGAGCATCCATCGCTTGTAACTTCTGTAAATGCAAGATCAGGAAACAACTCTCCCTCTCTACAGTTCATATTTTTAGAAAAAAAAATGAAAAACAAAGAAATAAGAATGTAATTTTTTTTTTTTTTGGCTTAGTCCAATTACTCTTTGTAAGAAAGCTGGATAAATGAATGAATGAATAAGCGTTAGATGTTTATGATTGTGCTCTTATTAGATGATGTAAATGTACTTTGAGCAATTTATCTCATGTGAAGTTAGATCTGAATCCGATATTAAATTATATAAGTTTTCATTAAGATTCTTGGAGTTATTTACCATGCAATTTTAAAGTGTAACGGTTATTAATGGCCGGAGTGATTTACATTACGTACTGTTAAATCAGTTACTTGCATTGTTAAATGGTTATGGCCTGTTGAGCTATAGTGTAATTAGTTGCACAATTAATCAAATATAGCACTTCATTGATTCAAATTGTTGAGTTTGAAAGGGTGGCCATTATTCTTGCTACGATTTTGTACTTAAAGCTACGTTGTATGAATTTGGATAGCAATATAGCATGCCCGTTGCCAATGTCTATTATCTTAGATACCGTCTTGTACCTATTTGTAGAACCCTGTTGGATCTTGTTGAATACATTGTAGGGTTTTGAAAGGTCAATGCAATCTGCTATATTGCCTTTGAGCCAATAGGCTAAAACTGGTTCAAAGAAACAAATTATTGTAAATATAATTTACTATATGGCCTTTGCAGTCTACTGCACCCCTGTTGAGTCTTACATATGCATATATAGAAGGATATTCATGATTGTTTTATATGCTTGGTATCTAAATTGCAATACCATGGTGTTGTAAAGCTTCCGATCTGCTTTAATTTTCATCAATTTAATGTGGTGGTAGCTGAAGGCGGGCTAAATCATCGTATTTGATTGGTCATGTACTAGCTAGACCTATGTACTTGACTACTTGATGCATTATTTTTCATCAATATATACAACTTATTAGTTATCTAAAAAAAATTCTTTATCACTGCATATATAACATGAAAAAGGGGCAGGATAAAGAGCACATTAAAATAAAAATTTTATAATTTTTATTTGCAGTTCCAGCAAGCACGGTTAATATTATACGGAATGGAATATATATGGTACGAAATACACACATGTTTTTATGATTTGAAAAATTATATATATATTTATATATATTCTAAAAATATGGGAAAAACTAAGGCAATGAAAATGAGAAGACATGAACATGGAGTCCTGGATATTAAGTGACTGAAGCTGGATAGGGAGTGCGTAGGACTTTGAAGCTCAATAGCTGAATCCCCTTCAAGCATATATAGCACGGTACATGATAAATTTCAAATGCGAATTCCAATTTATTAGCGTATTTATTTGATTTTAATATAATTTCATGAGATGTTAGTAACTAATTGAGCACATAATAATATATTTAACCTATAAAAATAATATATTTAAGATTTTATTTTAAAAAATTTAGCCATGTGTAGTGGGCCTTTTTGGTTATAGTGGGCTGGGCTACCTCCTGCGGTATTGGGCCTAAATATTCTGAGTAAGGGAGTTGAGATCGGTCCAACTGCAACTCAATTTGGTCCAGCTTGTGCAGAAACTATGTCTTGTTTGCCAAGAGCATGCTTACGGTGAGCAAAATTGTTTCAGATGAGTTAAGCAGATATGATAATAATAAGATAAAAGAAAGTACTTTGACTTCTTAATTAAGAAAAGATAATCACAGTTTAATAACAATCACTTTTATAAAGAAAATAAGGGGAATAAATGGGTAGTATATGGGTTAATCAAAAGAAGAAAGAAATCAGATCAAGTCTGATTCGTAAGACCAAAACCAGAGAGGGAAGAACGCCTCTTTTCAAAGTGAATAATCTCTTAGGGAAATCCTGTCGTGGAAATTAATCACTTTAAGGAAAGCGGGTCTGAATGGTTGGTGTACGAGAACTCTTTATTTCCGGCAGAGAGCAGAACTTTGAGAGGAAGAAAGGGAATCAACCTATTGGTGCGTGCCTGCCGCTATAACTCTCTATCTTTTTTCTTTCCTCCTCTTCTAATATTCCCCTTTCTTATCTTTTTTTCTTTCTTCCCCTTTTTCTTAATACTTGTTTTCTATTTCTTAGTTTTCAAATTCCTAATACCATGGTGCTTGTGTCGTTCTTCCCTGTACACGGCAAGGGCCTCTTTTTATAGTGCCTGCCGTAACCGAGTTTTACTATTTTAGCCCTTAACCACCTTTGTCTGGTCTGGTTGTACTTGCCGACCACTACTGGTTCGTTTGTGTGCCATTCCCCATCGCCAGACAAAAGAAAACTATTTTGTTTATTTGTCTACTGTGACACCATTCCCTGTTATGGTATGGGTGCCTTCTCTCTCTCTATCCCTCATGGCATGCACCTTGTGGTTCCAACTCAGCTTTGCTTCCTTTGGGTGGTATGTCATCTCAGTAGGACACTTCCCCCAAAAGAGCCCGAGTAGGAACCTCAAAATAGATTTTTCCCCTCTCCCCACCGCCAAACCATGCCCTCTTACCTCTGATCCATGACCTCATCGTGTCTTGTATTAGCTGGGTATAGGCTGGTGAGGTCTGGGCCTTGCGCGTGCCTCTCTTGCATGTATGTCCAAAATCTGCCTGCTGTTCATGCGTTTGCCGTGGTTGGCCTGTACAGTCTGTCGTCCGTTTCTAACTATTTTCTGACTCCCCTTTCCTTTATGGCTTCCCCCACTTAGGGGCTAGGCCTTGCTTGACAGTGGGCCTTGCCTTTCTTCAACTCACCCTTTTTCCTGCTACTATTTCCTGCCATACCACTCTATCATTCCTACTGCGAAATTGTTTGCCTCAATCCTGCTGTGATTCTTTCAGCCTGCCGTTTATTCTTCTCCCAATGGCCCAGTATGGCAATTGATTCTTTTATTACATCACTGACGGACTCCTGTGTCCCATTTGTTTTCTCTAGACATCCTTGACCCATTTGCTTTCCATGGGTTTCCTTGGCCCTTTTCTTAACTTTGCATTCCCATGGGCTTTTATTGAGTTCTTTGGGCTTCCCCGGTCCAATTACATTATACCTCATCCTTGAGGCTCATGGGCTTGCCATTAACCCCTTATTTTCTTTGCTTTCATTATTTTAGGCCTGCCGTGGCTCATTCTCATTTTTTCACATCATATACTGTCCATGGTTTACTTTTTCTCTCTTTCCGGGCTTCTTTAAGGCCATTTACCCCCTCAAGGCCCATTTGTTTATCTCATGGGCCTGTGATCCATTATTTCTGCTGCTTGGACTTAATGGTTTTTCTATCCATTTGCCAACTATTTTCTGTTTCCATTGTTGGGCTTCTCCTTTCCACTTGGGCTTCCAAAATGGCCATCAACACCATGTTTTTAAAGAAAATATATTACAAGTGAATGAATGAGATGAGGTTTAGTATAGTAAAAATAAAAAGTATTTATCATCTCATATATATTTAGTATTATTTGAAATAATTTTATTTTTTTAATTTAAAATTTAATTTACATACATATTGTGTATGACAATAAGATGCAATCATTTAAATCGTAGAAAAATATTAATATGTAAAAAAAAAATCATATTACAATTAAAACATGAAAACGTTGATGTTTAAAGAAAAAAAGAAACATGAAATTAAAAAATTGATTTGACAATTTCATTGATGCTTACAAAAAAAAAAAAAAAAAAAAAAAAAAAAAACCTCTATTGCCAATGAAAGTATTGAATTCAATTAAGTTAAAATACTTTTGCACAAGTTTATAGTTAGCCATACACCCTCATGCATGTCATTCCCATGAGTCTTGTAGGGGCTTGAGCTCGGGTGACCAAGAACGGCCCATGTAACCAAGGCCCAACACTGTAGGGATAGGCCCAGTCCACTGATAAACATGCAAGGGTCTAAGGATTAGCATTTGGGGGAACCCTATTGTGTCCGGACTAGGTTAGGCCTAATATCGACTAACAAGCTAGGGGGAGGTTGATGAGAGGACGGTCAAATTCAAGTAGGTAACCAAGCACTGCTAGTGCCTTTGGGAAACTCACTACCAAACGCTATTTGGCGTCTAGAACAAGTTTTAAAAGAATTCTCAGAAGGCATAATGATTTCTTGGGATTCTGATGAAAGTGGAAATGCATATGAATTGGTGAAATGATAATGATGATTGCCCCACTAATGAGAGACTATATAAGGGGTGAGAAGGCAAACAAGAGGGGTTGGTTGAAAAAACATTGGGGAGACGCAGGGAAAACACAGGGAAAACATTGGGAAAAGGGGGAAGACACAAGAAAGTGAGGGAATACACACAGAGGGAAGGAAGTGTGAATAAATAAAGAGGGGGAAGAACAGCAAGAGGAGGAGGTTTGTAGGTCAGAAAGGGTTCTCTAGACAGATACAACCTGGATTATCTTGTTAATGCTTGGAGCTCTACCTGTAGGATTGCTAGAAAGCCCACAAATAAATAAATTAGGGCCCTAATCCTTCGCCTGGTACCACAACCCGAGCAGGTTTGGGGACCACAAGTCTCTTATACATATACATTCTCATTTGATCTTGACATGATATCAAGTCAAAAGAAGAAATCTACAGACACATCTAATCGAACACCCAATTTTATAACTTGTTGACTTGTGTGATTCTGTGGTGGATATATTGACTATTGAAATCCACCACTTCTCGTAAATTACTCACAATTGTACAATTAGGAAATTGTGAATGAGTGTGGGAATGGTTGTGTTTGTAATATTGTTCCAAAGCCAAATTAGAAGAAAAAAAAAAAGATTCAAGAGGAAGAGTAATATTTAAATGGAATGGATATAGAGTATTGAGGCCGATGTAGTGGCCTCTCTAATCCAAGCTAAGTTCACAAGATTAATTCTAATACCACATAAAAAGTCATAATTTTTGTCACAATTATCCTATATGGCAGATAGTGAATGACTGCCTGTCAAACCACTCATAATCTACGACATGAGCAGTTATGGTAAAAATTGTAGTTTGTTATGTAATCCTATAATTTTTGAGTTCACAGTCCTCCATTTTATGGCTTTTTTTTTTTTTTTTTTGCCAAATATTTATTTTTGTAAAAAAACTAAAAAGCTTATGCTTAAAGTTATTTAATTATGTAGTCTCTTTTGAAACTCAATTTTGCTAAAATTGAGTTCTTAGCTAAAAATCGAGTTTAGTGAATTTATACTATAATCAAATGGGTGTTCATGTAGATGGTCTGATGTGGCATTTTACGTGGAAAATTTTCATTTACAATGCCATATCAGACGGTCAACGTCGGTATCCGTTTGCTAATAAACTCTATTTCACTCCGGATATTGGCTTTTCAATTTTCAGTAATATTTGTTTGCAAAATCTGAATATTTAAGTGCATATATTATTCCTAATTCCTATTAAAAAAAAAAAAAAGCATATATTATGCAGTAAATACCTAAAATATCTACAAACTCCCCACCCTCTCGCGTCAAAATCAAGACTTCATGGTAAATTCACAAGGAAGCTAAACCCATAAAAACACATGAAAAGGCCAAAGCCGACGCCTGAAACCGTACCCTTTACTTCTACCTCTTCGCCTTCCTCTCTATCCAACCCGTCAAACTAACAAACTCCTCCGTTCCATTCCATCCTCTCCCGCCTAAACCATTCTCAAATCTCAACCGTCCTTAATGCAAAATCTAACGGCCGATAATCAAAATTTCCCCAAACAATCCGCGTGCCGGTAATATCAACCAATCAAAGCTCAGCTCTTGGCATTTCTCTGTAACAAACTAACTATTCATTCCCAAACCGCCAAAACTAACAAACTAACAAACCCCTCTATCCCACACAATAACCCGCCAAAACCATTCTGAAATCTCAACCGTCCTTAATGTAAAATCCAACGCTCCAAATTCAAATATCCCCAAACAATCCGCGTTCTTGTTACATCAGCCAATCAGAGCTCACATCTTGGATAATTCAATTCCCTCTCTCACTGACTCACTCACACTCCTACATAAACCTCTTCCCATATTCTCTCATTCTCTCACTCACAGCAAAACTTAACACAAAATCAAATATCTCATATATATATTTCTTGAACTATTCGAAATTCCAAATGCAATGAATGTGAATAATTTTACTCCGTGCCTACCTGCTACTTCTGAGGATGGCAGTGTTCCCGTGAAGCCAGTGTGCAAATACACCTACATTGGCTCCGTCCTCCATTTTTTTGTGGAAGCTGCAGGGGCCACTCCACAAAACGTCACCGTCCAAGTCAATCGAGAGCGGACGGAATTCATCATTGAGGCCGTGGTACAGCGTGAGCACAGGGCAGACCGCTGTTACTACGCGCGAATACGATTATGGCATACCAATTTCTACAAATATTCATATCAAAACATGGGCTGGGATGTTTCTAACGGGGAGATTCATGTCTGGTTTCCTTTCGAATTCATTGCGTCTCATCCTCAAATTCCTCTACGTAGTCTCCTTTAATTTCTTAAAGGTATCTATCAACATATATAATATATAGTTCATACTTGTTAATTCATTACTCATCACACTATTATTACTTGATGATTTGAATTCTCAGGAGCATATCCATCACTTGCAAGATCAGGAAACAACTCTCTCTCTCTCTACAGTTTATATTTTTAGAAAAGAAAATGAAAAACAATGAAATAAGAATGTAATTCTCTTTTTGGCTTCATCCAATTACTGTTTGTAAGAAAACTGAATGAATGAAAATGGAATTTGATGATTGTGCTCTTAGATGATGTAAATGTACTTCAAGGATTTTATCTCATGTGAAGTCACACATTATGTAATAATCTAGCATGTGCGTGATGCTAGATGTGTAAGCTACAAATGATATACGTATCGATTAATAATCGGTGAAAGTGTTGATGTTCAATCGGCGAATTTGGTGTTCCCCTAGATTTGTAGATATTAAATTTTATAGGTTGTCATTAAGATTCTTGGAGTAATTTAATTTAAAGTGTAACAACAGACTAGAGTGATTAATATTGCTGTTAAATCAGTTACTTGCATTGTTAAACGGTTATGGCCTGTTGAGCTAGTGTAATTAGTTGCACAATTAATCAAATAAAGCACTTGATTGATTTAAATTGTTGAGTTTGAAAGATTGGCCATTCTTGATACTGTTTTGTACCTAAAGCTACGTTGTATGAATTTGGATAGCATGACTAGTGACAATTTCTATTATCTTAGATTCCATATTAGGGAGTAGGAGAATAAATCTTGTACCTATTTGTAGAACCCTGTTGGGTCTTGTTGAATATATTATAGGATTTTGAAAGATCAATGCAATCTGCTATAGATATCGCATTTGAACCTTTCTGTTTCTTGAACCAATGTTTCATTTGCCAACTGCAATATGTTGCAGCTTTTTCATTCGCTTTAGTCTCAGTTTGAATTTTAGGAACTGGTAAAAATTTCTATTCAACAAATATAGTGATTTTGTTAAATCAAATTGGCCGCTTGTGCTACTATGATGTGAGACAGTGGGGGTAATAATTAATAACCAGTAGTGTGTGCGCATTAGTAAGGAAATTCAAAAAAGGTGATTTTTTTTTTTTTTTTTGTGTGTGTGTGTGTGGCTAAGTATTGCAAATTTTTTCAATAAGTTGATATGGGAAAACTCATAATGTAGACTAAATAATTGAGAAAGAACAACCAATAGTATTCAGTGAGTGAGAGAGTAGTGACGGAACAAATTGGGGTGCAATAAAATATGGAATTAGTGTGCTAGAACAAAATACAAGTATTATATAAGGTTGAGTTTGTTTTGATTGAAAATATTTTTTGGAAGATATTTTCTCCTTTTTTAGGTGTTTAGTTTGACTGTGAAAATATTTTCAACTTGAAAACTATTTTTAGATTAATTGATAATTAACCTCCTTAGAAGCGTAATACAGTTTATGCCTCACAACAAACCCCTCACCACAACTCAATTGACCCATTAAGATACCATGTGAGTTATTGCGACCCACCTTGGCCAATTTCCAATGGCCATTCCGGTTCCTTCTGGATGTTACGACCCAGGAAAGTTTGAATTTAATGCTAGAGGTTCTCTCATTCTAGTCAACTTCCCCTTTTTTTCAGAAGAACCGGTCAAAATTCCGCACCTAGAGTTTTAATTATAGCTATATGTAGGGTTATCACTTATCATATTATGTGGAAACCTTAATCAAATTATCAAAGTACTTGGTTATATAAATTTCAGTTTATATTTTAATGGGTGTGATGAATTTGGCTATGTTTTTTGCTGTTTGTTTTGAATTTGGAATAATGTTGTCTCTTTGATGGCTTTGCCTGCTTAGTAAGAAGATACAATAATATTGTCTCTAAACCAATAGAATATAGTTGGTTCAAATGCCGGCTTAAGACACTGACAATGAGTAAAAATATATTCTTCTGTTCGAAATAGCCGGGATAGGTCATAGGTCGTTGAACCTGGAACAATATTGTCTCTTTGCTGGCTTTGCCTTTAGCAACATACCAACATAATCAAAGGTAGTTTATAATGTTTAGGGATCATCGTGACTGGTATATATTTTGTTGCTAAATTATATGAGCATCCTGTCTAGTTCTTTGGAATTATTAAATCTCATTTATGTTAAGCACGACAACAATTTTCAATTTGATTTTAAGGATTTGTATCAATTGAAATGAATAGAAGCTAGTTATGGCTTTAGTTCTCTTAGAATGGAAATTTGATTTTATTTCCTTTTAAATTTCGTAGTCCATTGGAATGTCAAAACTAACATTACTTTGAAAGGAAAGGAAAGGCATTGAAATTCTTAATCTGCCATTGGAATCTTTTGATATGGTTAATTGTTCATGTAATTTTGGTATTGCTCACATCCCCTGCATAAAAATCGATGACTGAGTCATTATATAAGCCCAAAGTCTAGATGAGATCCACCCATTTGATAATTAGGCACTAATCCACAAGCATACTCCATTATATAAGCCAAGTTTCAGTTTTGATTCTACAGCTAGGAGGTAATCATCCCTTGCTGTTTGGTTTGCAATGCTGAAAACTTCACTTGTTTTCTATAGTATTTGCTGACTTGTCACCCCTTTGGAATCATGTAATCCTGTAAAAGCCCTTTAGTTTAGCCATCATAATGCTGGGATTCAGCTTTCATACTTTCACTTGTCATGGTACGCTTCTCTGATGGCTATGGTTAATTTTGCAGCTTAAAGATGCAGTGCAGCTCTGTAAAGAAATTGCCTTCCAGTAGAAAAGAGGCAATATCACATGTAATACTCATAAACATTAGTTCATTTTGAACTTAAATTTGGTTTACTTGTGGTCATGATGCATTTAGCGGAATATATTTTCTTTTTATCTGTATTTGCTACATATTCAACTGTTTGCATTTCTTAAGAATTCTATTTTGAGGACTCATTGTTTTTGTTTCTGAGTTGTAAGGTGCTTAAACACACCTTACTAAGTTGATAGGTCTGACCAAGTGTTTGCATTCCACAATGACTTGATTTTTTAACTATAATTTCAAGGCTTCTCAGAATACTGTGTTCCCCACCTCGCCTCCTTTCTTTTCTCATTCTGTCCATTTGTGAATGCCTCAACAAAGATGATCCAGTAACTATCAGTGACAACTGCCCCCTATTTGAATATTCTTGCAGCTTTATTACCATTGGGGAATCTTAGGTCTTGTTCGTTGTTTAGGAGTTTCCCTGAGCATGCCCATCCTAAATTCCAAATCCATGAGAAGCCATTAGATCAGAGGAAGAAAGTACATCATATTTTTCTTTAAATGATTATTAAAGACCCTTAATCCAAAGAAGACTGTTGAAAAAGAAAGGAGTAACAATATTTTAACAGAGAAAATTATCTTTATTAGAGTGTAGGGTTTTTCAATTGAGAGGTTTCCCTTGGTTGATGCATGCCAGATACTTCATGTTTCTTATTGGCAGTTTGCTCTTTTAGCCTGCTTTAGTCTGTTTTCTAACTATTTATGGGAATTCATAACAATGATTATAGGAACAAGATATGTTACATTTTTTCTTTTCCCTTTTTTAAAAAAAAAAAAAAATCTTTGTGGATCATTCAAATGCTAGGGATTAATCTCTTTTATGTCAGATATGTTTTTTTTGCTCAAACTAGAATTAGTGTAATAAAATCCAGGAAATTGTTACTTTTTGGAATGGATAAAAATTGGTAACATCTTACATTCAGTGGACAGAGATATCTGTACTCAAAATTCAATGCATGAGTACTTTACCTTTTTTTTTCTTATCATTGTTGGTAATGTCCTGTCTTGCCTCCATCAGAGAGAGTACCAAGGAGGAGTTAGCGCCTGGAACTTTGATATTGAGAATTTGAAAGCACAAGAATCACTGAAGCAACATTCTTTTTAATATTTATCAATTATGAAGTTGATTCATATTGACTGCTGGGAATGAAGTCATTCAATATGCATCAAAGATTTTCATCATTATCATCATTGCTGCCGCTGCTAATAATAGACTGCAGCTTTACAGAATTTGTTGCATTAATTGTTTTTCTCCCCCTAATAGGGTTTCGAGATTATTTAGATGACAAATTGAAGGCTAATCTGGTGCAAATTATAGGATGATTTTCAGTAACATTAGAACTTGCACTTCTGATTCTTTTTTTTGGAGGACTGAATAGGGTTCAAGGGCTTGGTTCATTGTTTATTAACTGAATTTATGTAATATTATGGTGCAGTAACATTTTACTGGTTTATTCATCCAAAAAAAAAAAATTTACTGGTTAAATTTTGAAGTAAACTGTGTACAGAATAGTGGCATAGTGCCTTATTATTAGTGGAAATTATTCAGGTGACAGACTTTATGCCCAATCTCAGGGCTGCCGGGTTTTGGGTTTATTTTTAAGACTTGGGAGCAACTATGAGTTGGACTGAGCCCTCAGATCTCCGTGTATGGTTAAGGCTGGGGAGTCAAAGAAAGTGATTCCTATTTGACACCCAGAAATACTTGCTCACCGCACCCTTACATATATGTGACAAAAATTATGGTAGCAGATAATGGAAAATGCTTTTCCTAAAAAAAGTGGACGTTGGAACCGTGAAGTACTGGAAGTTGATGGAATGACACTGTCAAAGAATGTTTCCAACCATGTAATCAGAATTCAATTTACCCATTTGGTTTATAAATTCTTAAGTTATTTTGATTTTTGACCCCCAAAACATTCCATTTCCAAACGCTGGAAGTGGATTCCAACTTCCAAGCCAAGAGGCTAGGTTCAATTGTCTCAAGCCAGAAAGAGTTCAGAGGATTTTGCTACAATAAAAATGGACAGTTCATGATCGTGGAAATGACTTATCATTTTACTTTAATACATTGCTAGAATTTGGGCAACATCTATCCGGGACATACTATTTGCTACATTTCAAGTAACCTATGTATGCCATTGGCTTATGAAATTCAGCTCAGTTTGCTATTCACTGTAGATGGTAGTGAGAGTTGGTTGAAGTCACTCACTGTTCAGTCCTTTGCCTGATGCATCAAAGCACTTAAGCACATACTCCACAAGGCATTCTTTACTATCTACATTTTCTTTTTCAGTTATTGATTTGATCCTCAATCAAAAGGGGAAGGAAAACCGGAAAAGGGAGGAACACCTTTTGGCTGCATCTAACAAAAGTTTCGATCTACCAATAAACTGTAATTATAGATCATTGTATCACTTAGGATCCAACTTGTGAGATATTTGGTTGAATTGGAGAAAACAGAACTCATCAACAATCAAAAGCACAACTACAGCGAATTCTGAATGGGTGCCACATTTTATAAGACACGAATTTCGCATATATTACATATTATAGCTTTTAAGTTTGATATAGCTATTGTATAACCATCTTCAAAATATGGTATCTAGCATATATGGACATTACCTTGAAATTGATTTTTTGATAGGAAAAGGACTAAGTAGCTTCATCTTAAAACAATAATCTAGACCAACAGAAGCAAAAACAAAAAGGAAAAGATTCTCAGACACATATACAGCTCCATCAAAAGCATGTGATAAGAAGCTTCCAGTATTTAGTTCCAAAGGTGGTCCACTACCCAGCATGGCAAGACCTGCATTGTGAATTCATTTTTTAAATCAGAACCTGAACTACCTGGTGTCTAAACTCTTTAGTACCAAGTTTTGAAAAATCATACAAGTTCCTTTTACTCAAAACTATATACATACCTTTAACAAATCCAAAAGCTGCAGATGTCCCTGTCTTAAGCTGGCTATTGTCCAAGTCCCTTCTTATTGTGTATCGAAATGTTACTCCAAACAGTGCGCAGCTGATAAAGTTAATTGTAAGAGGAAGTATGAGTTCTGAACTGCTTGTTGCTTGGGTTAAAGAGATGGGCAGGCCCGCAAGGGTGCCAACAAGTGCAGAAATCAAAGCTGCTTTTACGGACTCCACTCTCTCCTCATTTCTGTCAATTTCTTCGCTTTCTTTCTCCAAAAAAGCATCTCCATCTTCAATTCCATCCACATTTAGCCCTAGTGAGCGCTTTGCTTCTTCAACCATTTCTCCTGCTTCTAATATTTGCCTTTGACATTCTGCAACCTTAGTGTGCACCGCATTGAAAACCATTAGCAACAAGAAGCATCTCAATAACTCAAATCAAGGAATCAAACAAAGAGCTGTCAAAGAAAGTAGGTAGTTTGTTAGATTGAAGTTTGCCACATTCCCTACACCTGCTTATGGTGCAAGAAGGGACAAATCCCCATGAAACAAAATGTATGTGTTTATGATGATAGACCAAGATCATATTGTTTCAGAACCATCTACTTACAATCATCTTTTCAGAAGAAATTTCAAAACTGTTCCATCTTCACCTCACGACAAATTTAACTACAAAGACAAACTAAATGTCAAAAGAGCAGTCCTAATTCTTCAAAAGCATAAAATTGCAATGAAAACCTCTTCTAGACCTTATATATGCAAACAAACTCAAACCATTTCATTCACTGTCCAATGCTCTTTACATGTAGATTTTAGTTTTACTACCACAACCACAAGACACCCACAACAATGTCAAAGTTGAATTTGCACTTAGCACCATCCAGACTGGTTTTCGAATCTGTCCAATTTACAACATAAAACACAACAAATTGTCTAGAATCAAAATTGCCCACATAATGAAATCATCCAAAACGTCCAATTCTCACATCAGTAGTCATTACTTCAACTTAATGAAATAATTACATGACACATTGTCTAAATCAAAATTACCCACATAATGAAATCATCCAAAATGTCCATTTCTCACATCATTTGTCATTACTTCAACATAATGAAACAATAACAAATCCTCCAATAATTAAAACAATGAAGCATAATAAGACTAGCAAGTAACAGACCTCAGAAGCTTGGCTCTCAAGCTGGTTAATGTAATCCCTCATCTGCTTCGCTTCAAGTTCTTGTTTTTCAATCTCTGCTAGCTCTTTCTTGGCCATCTCTACCCTCTGTGACGCCTTGTCCAACCCATCAAGCAAAACCCTGTTCTCTTCTCTGTTCAACAGCTCCCCTACTTGCTTGTCCACCATACCAGCCAGTGCATCCTTCAGATTTCCACCGCTACCTTCTCTCTGGCCCGAGTTGTTGCATTTCACTATTAGGATTCGAGGCCTTGAACTTGAACAGGCTCTGCGAGAGATTGGAGATGTGATAGGAAGCGTTACTGGGGAAAGAGTTTTGGGGTTTGGAAAAGGAACCAAAGTGAGCTTGATTGTGGTGGGCATGGCGTTCAAGTTCAACCAATGCCTTTGTTTATCCTTTACTCCTTTTAACGGTTTGGAGTATATATTTCGGCCAGAAAGATAGTCAAACTTAAAATTTGAACCTTTTTATTTATTTATTTTTGTTTCAATATGTTTTCAAATGATAAAAGTTAGAGTTGAAAATCTGATTTCAAGTTATAATTTCAGTTGGTTTTTCATATATGTGTAACGTGGGGCTCAATAATTTGTGGCCATGACCCATTTATTCATTGGGGCCCGAGCCGAGGAAGGTTATAGTTCAAGCTCGGTAATACAAGTACAAAATAGTCTTGGGACACAGCCGAGGACGATTCAGTCATCGGTATGTCCGAGGTCTCACTGAAAGGAAGGGCAAAAACGGTATAGGAGCAGCTTGGAAAAAATCTAAAATATCTAGGTCAATAGAGAAAGATATGCTGGAAAGTATAACGACCAGGGAAAGCTACCCTTATTGCCATTCAATACTCTGCACCTAACAGAGCTATACTCTCCAGCTTTTACAACCACCCCCAACCACTCTGAATATGGGCTGATGGGACAAGTATCAGTCTTGGAAAAGTCGATCCTACACGTGGACGAAGGATAAGGAACACATGCTAGTATAAAAGGAAAAGTAAGCAATCCAGAGCGGAGGCTGGAAAAAATGGCTAAAAACCAGAGCCTCCCAGCCCGCCTCCAGGAGAAAGACTCCTAGGGCGAACACGATTTTAATTACGTATGCCCACCACGAAAAACCCACTGTCTTGTGACCAAGGCTTAGCCTTTCAAATCCACACTCTATAAATGATATTGTTTGGGCCTTTTCACGTGCGAACCCAACACTGTTACGGGTCGTTACGAATCGTGTCCTCACAATTGGCGCCGTCTGTGGGAAAGGCTTGTGTGTTGGCATAGACGGTAGGTCGAGACAGTTCCCTTGTCATTTCTAACAGTCGGTTGTAGTGTTCTAGCGTAAAGTTCCACTAGAGGCTATGTTTCTTTACTAGGGGCTATGCTTCATAGCGTCAGCCGCACAGATGGTTCTAGGGGCTTGGCCGAGGAGCTAATTCCCCTAAAACCAAGGTCTCATGCCATAGCCGAGGGGTTAATTCCCTCACTACTTATAAATATCAAGTTTTGGACAGAACCAAGGTATTGCATGGTCCTCGGAGTCAAACCTATGGGGAAACCAATTACTTAGAAGAAAAACTGAGTTTTGGACAGAACCAAGGTATTGCATGGTCCTCGGACTCAAACCTATGGGGAAACCAACTATTTAGAAGAAAAACTGAGTTTTGGACAGAACCAAGGTATTGCATGGTCCTCGGACTCAAACCTATGGGGAAACCAACTACTTAGAAGAAAAATTGAGTTTTGGACAAAATCAAGGTATTGCATGGTCCTCGGACTCAAACTTATGGGGAAACTAACTACTTATCAATATCAAGTTTTAGACAGAACCAAGGTATTGCATGGTCCTCGGACTCAAATCTATGGAAAAGTCAGCTACTTAATAAAAATTCTAAGTTGCTCAATCCTCGGATCAAATACCAAAAGAGTTTAAAGCTATGAAAGTTATTAAGAAGATGGTGAAACACCTTATTACTCAGCAACCTGTAGGGGCTGTTCATTTTTGGGTTATATGTCTTCGGATGATTACCTCCTACACCGCACCGAGCATTCAACTGTCATCTCGGTTATTTTGGGGTAAGTGTTGCTTTCTCAGGTCGGCATTATTGTGCAAAACAACTCTATTAAGTTCATAATAATATCTTTTCCTTAGCAAGGGTTTCGACCCTAAGTGTCATATGTTCAAGTTGGCATTATTGTGCCGAACAGCACTCGTAAGTTCATGATAACGCCTTTTTTCTTGGTAAGGGATTTCGTCCCTAAGTATTGTTTTCTCAGGTCGGTGTTATTGTGCCAGACAGCCCTAATAAGCTCATCATAATATATTTTCCTTTTCTTCTTAATAAGGATTTCAGCCCTAAGTATCATTTGTTCGATTCGGTATTATTAAGTCGGATAGTTTCAATAAGCACAGAGCAAGATCTTTTTATTAATTGGGATTTTGGCCTTAAGCATCGTTCAAAGTATAGAAATAAAAAAGAAGTCGCAAAGTAGCGCGTCTATTCACGACATATCCATTCTAAAAAGAAGAGATAAAACATACGAAATAAAGCAATGATGATTTTTATTAATATAAGGGGTATTACAGTGTACAAAGAAGGGCTTAAACAAGCCTATATAGAAAACGAGTTACTTAAACAATTAAAAAAAAAAAAAAAAAAAAAAAAAAAAAAAAAAAAACAAACAAACGAACAGCCAGAAATCTTTTTAAGCTCTGCTCCTAAGTCTTTCCAAACTCTGCTCCATTAGCATCCATATTGAGAGGAGGACCTTCCTCAGTGGGAGAGGAGAAGAAGAGGAAGAAGGAAAAGCACCAGGATGAATCTGGTGATGGAAAGAAGAAGCAAGAGAGGCAAAAGGAGGCACCAGTGAAGGAAGAGAGGAAGAAGCAGGGATACTTTGTCCCTGCGTCAGTCCTGACTCCTAACACGCTGGTGCCATGTTAGCTATACTTATAAGAGAGCGGCTGGTACTGATAATGGGTGACCCCAGCTCAGTCGCGCCAGAAGTTTGACGCGACGAGCCCCTGCTTCGGATTTTGGCTGAAAGGAGGGTAAGAAGGATCTTGAGTCTCTGCCATCCCTGCCCTGACCGAGCCATTTTGAGCTTCATAAGAACATGGTATTTCTGGGAAGGGTATGGTTCCTTCATTACTTACTCCTATCTCGAACGTATCACAAGTTAAGATGTAACGAGCGGATAAAGTAAACTCTGGAGGAGGCAAAGGGTTTCAGATTTCAGAATGATTAAAAGGGTCTCTATACAAGAGAAATAACCTCTTACTTTTCTTCTTATATGAAGGGCAAAACGGAAGGTATTTAATCTGTCCAGATTTCTAAGAAAATCTGTAAACGAGAAAATACCCGTTCCACTTCCCCACACCGTCAATAACCGTCGAATTTAAATGGTCTCGTAAAGGGAAATCATTAAAGGTGCTTTTTGGATAATCAAACGGCAGGAACGCATTGTGAATGAATTCAGAGGAATGTCGTAGCTCGGAATGTTTCCTAGGTAGATGAAGAGGCACCAACATTAATGAACGACAGAGTCAAACGAGCCGTAATAAAGGCTTGGCATTACCAAAACCCTCATCTCCAACCAAGAGGTCGGACAGCAGGATTTTGAGGGGCTATTGTGGGGCCCAATAATTTGTGGCCCTGGCCCATTTATTCATTGGGGCCCAAGGCTTGAGCCGAGGAAGATTATAGCCCAGGCTCGGTAATACAAGTACAAAATAGTCTTGGGACACAGCCGAGGACGATTCAGTCCTCGGCATGTCCGAGGTCTCACTGAAAGGAAGGGCAAAAACGGTATAGGAGCAGCTTGGAAAAAATCTAAAATATCTAGGTCAATAGAGAAGGATACGCTGGAAAGTATAACGACTAGGGAAAGCTGCCCTTACTGCCATTCAATACTCTGCACTTGACAGAGCCATACTCTCCAGCTTTTACAACCACCCCCAACCACTCTGGATATGGGCTGATGGGACAAGTATCAGTCTTGGAAAAGTCGATCCTACACGTGAACGAAGGATAAGAAACACATGCTAGTATAAAAGGAAAAGTAAGCAATCCAGAGCGGAGGCTGGGAAAAATGGCCAAAAATCAGAGCCTCCCAGCTCGTCTCCAGGAGAAAGACTCCTAGGGCGAACACGCTTTTAATTACGTATGCCCACCACAAAAAACCCACTGTCCTGTGACCAAGGCCTAGCCTTTTAAACCCACGCTCTATAAATGATATTGTTTGGGTCTTTTTACATGCGAACCCAACACTGTTACGGATCGTTACGAATCGTGTCCTCACATGTAATAATTAATAATAGAATGTATGTAATAAAGGAATTGTTAAAAAAAAAAATAATGATATATATATATATATATTTTGATGGGAAAGATAGATATTTTATTTGTTAGTAATTCACAATCCCCCAAACTATAAAATAGACCTATGTCCTCTCTTAAATATTGGAATTATGCAAATACCCCCTACCATCCACTTTGCTATTATAAATATCTAGAAAAATCTTTTAATTCCTTAAAATTCCACACCAAAGTTACTAAAATACAATTCTCATGATTGATACTAGTCTTGGCTTTCAAGATGTCTTTCGCTACACAAAGCTCATACATCAAATCTATATATTAACAAAAAAAAGCTTATATAAAATCCAATTAGATTTTAATTGGATTTTTAATTTTGTGACACGTGTCTCATTTGATTTTTAATTTTGTACCAAGTGAATTATTGAGTATAAAAATTGAAAAATCCAAATCCAATTAGATTCTAAATTGGATTTCAATTTTTCGTCATATGTCCTTCTAAGATTTTAATCTTTGTGGCAAATGAATTATTGGGTGAAAAACCAAAGAATCTAAAACCAATTAAATTCTAAATTATATATATATAATGAGAAACCATTACATGTTTTAAAATGTATAGTTTAAAAAAAGTGTAAACTAATACCATGTATAATTTGAACTTCTTCTATAAAAAAAAATGTATAATTTGAACTATATAATTATTATTGTTTTTAATGTATCCGTGCATATGAATGGAGCTACACAGTAATTCATATAATGTACGAAACATTTTATTTATTGTGTAATTCAATCTAAATTGACTAAAATGATTATGTCAAGGATTAGAGGATCATATCCACCAAAAACTCATGATCAATCTAGACACCTAAGATCTCCATTTTATTCAAACATAGGATCATTTTTAGACAAATATCTTGAACTGAAGTTCCCTTAATCATCTTAGCATTCAAAGGCTCACGTCTTGCCTAGCAGCATGGACTTGTTCACCAAACATCTCCTTCCTTTAGACTCAACATGATGTCTAAGTCAGTACTATCCCTTAAGCATTAGCATTAGGTCTACTAAATGCTAAATTTTTAGCATTTAACACACCAAACACAAAAAATCACTTCATGAGACATGAACGTTCTAACAATAGAATCGTACGGATCTGTTGCATGCAATTTTGGTAATGACATGTGAGTTTAATGAAAAATTAGAATCGTACGGATAAATATGCTATTAATATTTTAGATTTTTTTATTCATACTTTTTTCTCTCTCTACTATCTGTTGACTGATAGGGCATTACTCAAATTTGCTCTCTCCTATGGACGTTGGGACTTGGGAACAAAAAGAAATAATAATAAACAGAATTAAAAAAAATATATTTAAATAAAGTGGTGAAAGAATAGAAGGTATGATATAGGGTGTATTATAAAGTGATGTGTTAAAATAGATATAATAACTTGTTAATGTGTTAAAATAACATTTTTTAGAACATCTAATGCTAATGCTCTAATTCTATCATTGGGAATTGATGCCAACATATAGCACTTTGTCGTCTCTTTGGACTTTTGCTAACGATCATATCATAGTTGATCCTCTAAGGATGCATCATGTGCAGGAAAATCTGGATAATGCTAATTTAGCACATATTTGTGTCCTTGAGCTACGAGCACTATGTTCAGATTCCTTTTCCAATCAAGCTAATTTTAATTATTAATTATGTTAAAATTTAATTTGAGAGGACATATAAGGAATAAATTGACTCAATTTTGAAGGTTAAAGGACTAAATTGACACACCCAATAGTTGAAGGACTAGATTAAACTTTTTCAATAGTTGAAGGATGAAATTAGTAATTTGTCCTTATTTTTATAATTAATTATAGCACATCACATTACATTGTGAAAATATTTGGTTTGGTAAACACGTGGAAGAAATAAGCAAAATATTAGGTTTTTTTTTTGGTTAGAGATTGAATTTTATAAGGATGTGGTATTAAACTTAAGTTTTATACTCTCTAATTCCAACTTGTCATATCATCTTATTATATGTTAAAGAATAGGCATAACTATATCCAATCAATTATAAAACTCATTTTGAAAATCCAACCCAACTAAGAGTTTATTAAGATGTTGATGTGACAATCTCTTATTGGATTGTGTAAAATATGGATTTTACACTTTATCCTTGCCAAATTCAGACTCTTTTTGTTATTAGTAATTAAATAGTTGGGTAAGGAATATTTGAAGACTAGACCTCTTCGTTGGAAACAATAAAAATATCATTTGTGCTACAAGATTTTTGACCTATTTGTTAGAAGGTTTAGTGGTCAAAGAAAAAGTAGATGACACTACTACAACTTAAGTGTAGTTTTAAAAATTGAATCTTCCTAAGAAGGAAAAGAACAAAGGTTCAAGGGTTTAAGGTGCAATTGAGTTTAACTAAAAGTCAAATTGTGAATACAAAAAGTAAGATATTTATTTCTCCAAAAAAAAAAAAAAAGTAAGAAATTTATAAAAATTAACACATTTTAGAAAAATAATACCCAAAAATCTTTGTGAATCCGACCAAGAAAAATAATTTAATAGTCAAGACTCAAGAGTCTTATAATTCAATTGACATCTCCTAATATTTTTAAGAAATATATCTAATATTCAAATCCATCCTCCGATTAAAGAAAGAAAAATACTATTATGAATCTCCACTAAGAAAAATATTTCCTGTAAATCAATTAAAAAATAAAAAACATTAAAGTTTATGTCAAATATTTGTATATTTTTTTGATTTACCATTTATTTTCAAAATTTTCGAAAAAGAAAAAAGAAAAAAAAAAGGAATAAAAGAGCGAAGAAGAAAAAAAAATTGTCTAAGACATAACACGTTTGCTTTGTTTTTTTTTTTTTTTTTGATAAACAACACGTTTGCTTTGTATTATCGTGGGCGAACCGTATCTAAGTTTAGAACTTGTACAACTTATTTAAGTTTCGGCAATGCAGGCACAAACCATTACCAGAGGCTTAAACCAGAGACTCTTCACTTTCCACACCCACTTCACTCCTCTTCTTCTTCCTCTCATGGCTACTAGGGTTTCCGCTTTCTCTTCCGCCGGTTCTCCCAACCACGCGCCCCTAAAGCGCGTTGGCACTCACAACGGTAGCTTCCACTGCGACGAGGCCCTTGGTTGTTTCATGATTCGTCTCACCGATAAGTTTTCCAACGCCGAAATCGTTCGCTCTCGCGACCCTCAGGTTCGTTTTCTTTCATCACTTTCCCTGTTTGTTTCCCGAGAAAACCAAGGAAAATAAAATCCCATTAGAAAGAAAATGAAAAAGTTTCCATTTTTATTTATTTATTTGTTTAATCTGCTGTTATATGATTTTTATTGTGAATTTCATGAGCTTAACGTTTACTCAGTAGCTCAATGGAGAGCATTACTTTCTTCAAAATCAAGAGGCCAAAATGCACTGCTTTAGTTTATGAGAGGTTTTAATCCTTATTAGAGTTTAAAGTAATAACTTTTAGTCCCTAAAATACTTAAAGTGAACGCTTTTAGTTCCAAACAAACTTAAACTGATCGATTTTAGTCGCCCTATGGAGTATTGTTGTGTCAATTTTTAGTTTGGCCACGGTATTTGCTAATTTTGCTCTACTAAAACTAGAAGTGATCACTTTAAACTGTAGGGACTAAAATCACTCATGGGCTAAAATTTAGAGACCAAACACATATTTGAGCCAAATCAAAACTTGAATTCCATTCAAAGTTTTCTTTTGTAGTGGGTGTGTTGTATGGATGGTGATGAAGTTTTGTTCAATTGGGCTTGTTGTAGAATTACTAGTTTTTTATGAGGTTGTCTATTATGGAGGAAATGGGGGTCTTTGTAATGTATGAGTGACTGGCTCTATGTGAGGGTGATGTTTGAGTTGGTTTTGAGTTTGCAGGTATTGGAGGGCCTTGATGCTGTTCTTGATGTTGGGGGTGTGTATGATCCGAGTCGGGATCGGTATGATCATCACCAGAAGGGGTTTGATGAGGTTTTTGGGCATGGCTTCTCAACGAAGCTCAGTAGTGCCGGTCTTGTTTACAAGGTAATCCTTTGTTCTAACAATGGTTATTGTTAGTTAGTATGTGCTAATTGAAAGTGTGTTAGGTTTGGTTTAATTTTGTTGGTGCTGATGATTTGGTTGTGGTTTGTCTTTTGTTGGTTAAGAATCTAATTTGTATTTCTTTTGTTTTTGTTTTTTTTGTTTTTTTGTTTTTTTTTGGGTGGGGGGGGGGGGGGTGTAGCATTTTGGAAAGGAGATAATAGCTAAGGAGCTTCAAGTTGATGAGGAGCATCCAAATGTGCATCGATTATTTTTGGCTATCTACAAGAGCTTCATGGAGGTACTAAATGTTACATGTATGATAGGGTTATTCCCATTCCCAAATTTTGACTCCTTTCTCAGTTTAGGCTAATGTAGTCATTTGCTGACAAGTGAGTGAGGTTTTTTTTTTTGGTTCAATTAACATAAACTGGTGGTTAGTGATATTTCCCTAAGATTCTTATTTATGCTTGCAGGCAATTGATGCTGTTGACAATGGGATAAATCGGTATGATACAGACAAGCCTCCTAGATATGTGAATAATACACACTTGTCTTCAAGAGTTGGAAGATTAAATTTGGATTGGATAGAACCTGATCAATCCCCTGAGAAGGAGAATGAGGCTTTTCAGCGAGCAATGGCTTTGGCTGGCAGTGAGTTTTTAGATGTGAGCATTTCTTTTAGTCACTGGATATGCATGACTTTGTTCCTTTTTCATTAACTTATTTCCTTATCAGAGACCTGCAAGTAACTAACATTTAAATATACTTGTAAAAAAAACTAACATTTAAATATAACAATTTTTTTTGGTTTTTCAGAGTGTTCGGTATCATGCAAAATCATGGTTACCAGCACGATCAATTGTATTGGAGTGTCTTACAGCGAGACAAGATATTGATCCTAGTGGAGAAATTATGGTTTTGACTACATTCTGTCCTGTAAGTTGGCAATGCTTATCTTCTTTTGGGCCTACGGAATATTGTTAGTTTAAAGTTGCTTCATATCCATGTTGAATAATATCTATCAAATGCTTTCATTTGTTTGATCTTTTCTATACCCCTTTTTTTCCTCTCCTCTCTATTATATATGTTTGAATTTATCTAATTCTTTTATGAGAAAAGTTGGGGCATTGGTTTAGGAAATATTTTTAGAAACTTTTTATGGGGAAAAAAAAAAAAACTGACTTTTTTGATACCTTTTTATATTTCCTATGAAAGTGGTATAAAAAATTTCTCAAAATGATCCATTAACAGGACCCTTCTTTTATTTTGTATCCTATTTTTATCTGGTAGTTGGTACAGTGATTTAATGATTTTTGCAAATGATATGCTTTTCATTTTCCTTGAATAAAAGTATGCTGGTTTCTCAAAAAAAGAAAAGAAAAGAAAAAAAGTATGCTGCTTAGGATATCAGCTATATTATGGTGATTTATAATGTCCGCATCAATGATGTACTTGATGTTATGAAGATTTTAATCTGATATATAATTTTTTTTCCCGTACAGTGGAAGCTTCACTTATTTGAGCTTGAGGAGGAGATGAAGACTGAACCCACCGTCAAATATGTTCTCTATCAGGTATTTATAATTTATCTTCTGCAATTTTTGTCCTTTATTTTTTGGATCCTTCAGATGGATGCGGTTGTTTCGTTTATAAATAGATTGGGTATCATGGTAAATCTTTTTTATATATATATATATATATATATATTTTTTTTTTCCTTCTCAAAGTAAAGTTTGAAGTTAAAGATCTTAAAAGAAAATAATCTTTCTATTTTTCCATAGGAAATAAATTGTCAATCATGAGAGGATGTGTATGTGAATAGAGTTGGGTAATTTACTTGCAATGTCAGTATTCTAGTGCTCTTCTACACATTACACTTGTTTACTTGATCTTAGCCAATTTTTTAGGGCACTCCTGTTCTTTGATCCCAGTGGTTAAGAAAGAAATGCATTTACTTCAAATGGAAGGTTGCTTTGATAAGTTTTAAGCATGCCCTCTTCAGTATGGTGGTAGTTCTGTGTTGTAAGACTGGAGAGAGTGTATTTTTTGTCAACGAGTACTATCAGCCTTTTGTTCTTGGTCTCTATTGGGGCTTGTCCCCCGTATACTAAAATTAATCTCTGTTTATCATCAAGAAATGTATCAAAAATACTGTTACTAACCAGTTTTATTTACAAGATCTCATATAAACTCATTTATATGTAAGTTTACTGGTATGTCTCCCGAATCCTGATCACATATTTTTCATGAGGAAAGTTCTGAATATACTTGTATAATGTCCAGGATGACAGGAGCAAACATTGGAGAGTGCAGGCGGTGGCAGTATCTCCTGATAGTTTTGAGAGCAGAAAGCCTCTCCCTTCTCAATGGCGAGGTCTGAGGGATGATGAACTCTCAAGGGAAGCAGGTATCCCTGGTTGTGTTTTCGTCCATATGAGTGGGTTTATTGGTGGAAATCAAAGCTATGAGGGTGCATTGGCCATGGCAAAGGCTGCTTTGAAGCTTTAACTGAAGAAGAGCAATATGCTATGTCTATGTTATTGTTAGTTTGAACAAGATTTTTACAGCCATTTTAAATTTTAGCACAATCAATATCAATTGCTCATGACCGTTCTTCCATTTTGTGCCTCAGGGCATTAGTTTTGTAGCTCCTATAGTTCTTCTTAGATCTTGTTTTAGCTGGGGTTCTCCCATATAAGATTGTTTGGAAGATTATATATTGAAATACTGAGTCAAAATACACTGGAAGCAGATTGGTAGATTTCTTTTTATCCGTTTCCCGTTTAGAAAGATGTGTAACTTATTTAATTGTTTTGATATACTCTTCTCAACAGAATTTTCTTCAATCACGTATTTTGTATTAGCACGAGCTGTTATTCTTCTGGAATTAACAATTTGATGCTGTCATGTTGCTGTTACATAACATAAACATTAGGCAGTTTGTAAAGTCCCTTTCCTTTTATCTCTTGAAAGGAAAGGACTATCAAATGCCATAGCTAAGTAGCACCCACCAAAGCATTAAGACAGAACGACCTTGTTTCGTCATGCTGGAAGCTGTGCCTTCTTTTTTTTCTTTAGCTAAGAATTGCCAAAGCTTTTGGCCGTTATTTAGGTTCAAGTGCATGGCTATAAAGGTAATATTAATTTTCACTTTCAGGAAAAAACATGGATAAAAAAGGGTAAAACTTAGAAAAACATTGATTGCACGGCTTATGAAAATAAATTGGTGTTAACTTAGAAAAATGCCAATACGAGTATAGCGAATACAACATGTAAGGACACGATTTGTAACGAACCGTAACAGTGTTGAGTTCGCACGTAAAAAGACCCGAACAATATGATTTGTAGAGCGTGGGTGTAAAGAACTAGGTTAACTGTGGAACCTCAAAAAGACTCACTCTCACGTATATTAAAGGTCTAAAGTTGGTACAACAATCGTTTTCTTTGGTGATCAATACAATTCTTTTTCTCTCCTTTTGATCACCAAAGAAAACGATTGTTGTACCAACTTTAGACCTTTAATATACGTGAGAGTGAGTCTTTTTGAGGTTCCACAGTTAACCTAGTTCTTTACACCCACGCTCTACAAATCATATTGTTCGGGTCTTTTTACGTGCGAAACCAACACTGTTACGGTTCGTTACGAATCGTGTCCTTACACAACACATTTCGAATTTTCTCTCTCCCAAAAAAAAAAAAAAATCCCGAATTTTACAGTAACCTTAAAAAACAAGATCACTTTTGTCCCAGATTTCACCCAGATCATAAGAGTTTACCATGCACGTGCACACATGACAGGTGAGGTAGATTCCCATTTCTTATAACCCTACTAAAAAATATTTACAATTTAATTAGTTTAGTAGTCCAATTACACTTTTTTTTTTTTGGGGGGTTCAAATAGTAGCCCAAATAGTATTAATTATTAACTTAAAAAAAAAAAAACTATTAATTATTAGGGTCCAGTTAATGTGTGCCTTTATAGCATCCACTGAAGTCTTGAAAAATGCAAAAAATCATTCATTTTACACATTTTGACTAAAAAAATACCCACATTAGTAGGTGTAAAAATGTGCATAAATACATAATTGCTATAGTAACCGTGCATATATGTACGATTACTATAGAACTTGCATTTATTATTTTATTAAATTTATCTCTCTCTCTCTCTCTCTCATCTCTGGTTGCTCTCCGTTTTTCTCATTTTTTCTCTCTTTTGTCTCTGCTTCTTTTTTCTTCTCTCTTCTCTTTCTGGCTCTAACCCTCGCCGTCCTTATCACCAACCTCACCGACTTCGTCCTCACCGTCCTCATCACTGGTGCTGCTGGCTTCGTCGGAACCCACGTCTCCATGGCCCTGAAGTTGTCGAGGCAACGGGGTTTTGGGTCTCGACAACTTCAATGGGTCTTGAATGGGTCTATTCATCGTGGAGGAGGTGATGAACGAGTTGGTTGGGAAATTTGTCACAGTCGTTCTTGGTGGTTTATGTGGTGGTGGTGGTGGAGGTGGGAGGATTTGAGAAAATTTTGTTTAATTTGTCTTAAATTTGAGTTCTTTGGTTTGTGAGAAAATCTAGGAAAGTGTTTGGTTCGTGAGAAAATCTGAGAAAGTGAAAATGAAATGTTGTTAGGATGTTTTGTGGTTATTTATTATGAAATGGAGGATTGTAATTATTATTTGGTTGATGAGAAAGTGAGAGAAAGGTGGATTGGGTCTGTGAGAGAGAGAGGTGGTAAGGGAGAGAGAGGTGATTGAATGGGTTTCGGATTGGGTTTGTGAGAGAGAGAGGCGATGAGGGAGAGAATAATAAAAAATTGTAAAAGAATGGATATTTTATTAAATAAATGTGTAGAATAGATAAACTGATGTGGATGTTTTGAAAAATGGGTGTATAAAATAGAAAAAAATAACTTTTTTTGTGTGCAAAATAGATAGAAAATTTGCATCCACTTATGTGAATGCTTTTAGGACACACGTTAATAAATCTATTTTTGAAAAAGTTTTATTAGAAAATTTCATAAATATTTTTCAAAATTAGTTTATTGTGTGCCCTCGTGTGCATGAGTAAAATCCTAAAAGCATTCTCATCAGGTGTGTCAAATGCCAAATATTTGGCATTTGACACACCAAACACCACTATTCAATCCTCATAAGCTGTTCTAAATGTTTCAAAAATTTGAAACATGCTACAGTACCATCTCAAATATGAGACGATACGGACAGCAATGTCAAATTTTTTTATTCACCGGGTTCTCTCTCATATATTCACTCTCTCTCTCTCTCTCTCTCTCTCTCTCTCTCTCTCTCTCTCTCTCTCTCTGCATCTGAGTTCTCTCTTGTCGATCTCACTGAAACTGCCAATCTCGCTGTTGATCTCGCTGAAGTTGTCGATCTCGTCGGAGCCATAGTCATCCTACACAGCTCCCTCTTCACTCTCATTCTCTTCCTCTCTCATCCTCAAACTGCCTGAAACTGATCTCGCCTAAAGCCACCTCAAGCTGTTGAAACCAATCTCGTTGCTGATGTCTCACGCCTGAAGCCGATCTCGCCGCCTGAGTTATAGGTTTGTTTGATTTGGGATGAGTTTTGAGGTTTGTGAATGTGGTGGGTTGTGGGTTAGTTGTGGTAGTGGTACTGTGGTTGTGGCATCAATTTGGTGGTTGTGGTGGTGATTATTGGGTAGTTGTGATTTTTTTTTTTTTTTTTTTTTTTTTTTTTTAAGGTGCCGTTGATGGATGTGGGTTTGTGTCGGTGGTGGCTGTCGGTGTTGTTGCGGCAGTGGTTGTTGGTAGCCATTGTTGCGGCAGTGGTGGAGGAGTTGTTGTTGGAAGAGTTTAATATATTATTTTAATGTGGTGTAAATAATATTTTAATGTATAGAATGGAAGAATAAAACATCTGATAAATGAAATATTGTAAAATAATATGCTAAAATAATAAAGTAGGTTTTTGGTGTGTCAAAATGACTTTTTTTATGAGAAAATCGATGAGAATGTTTTTTTTTTGAAACAATCTTATTTAATTATTTTAAAACTAGAACTTTATGTCGAAGTCATTTAAAGTTCTCATCTCGCCTTAAAAAAAGACAAAAAAAAAAAGGAGGTTCTCATAAAACCTCAGTCTTCAATTAAATTCAACATTCACGGTAGAATCCAAAGTCTCAACTCTCAAAGACACAAATCATGGCTTCTCTCAATCTCAGCTATTCCACCACAACCACCACCATTTCCTCTCTCTCAACTCTCAGAAAGCCAAAGCCAAAGCCTTTGGCTTTCACTTCCAACATTTCCACCAAATTCCTCAAAACCCAAACATTCAAAACCTTAACCCCTCTCAAATCCAAACCCACCACTACTCATTCAGATCTCTCCCCCCTAGACTCCACCACCACAATCACTCACCTAAACACAAACACAACCAACAACCTCAAAAACCTCAAATCTCGTCTCCACAACAACGAGACCTTGTACGGTATCTTCCTCCTCACCTTTTCCCCAACCTTAGCCGAAATCGCCGGTCTCTCCGGCTACGACTTCGTAGTCCTCGACATGGAACACGGTCCTGGTGGCATCCCCGAAGCGCTCGCGTGTCTCCACGCGCTCACCGCAACAAACACCCCAGCGATCCTACGATTGCCAGAGAGCTCCGCTGCGTGGGCCAAGAAAGCCCTCGATCTCGGCCCACAAGGCCTCATGTTTCCCATGATCGAAAGCCCAATCGAAGCCCAAGAAGCCGTCTCTTATTGCCGGTTCCCGCCACGTGGCGTCCGAGGTTCTGCCCACACTGTAGTCAGAGCTTCGAACTACGGAATCGACGAAGGGTATTTGAGTAACTACGAGGACGAGTTGCTGATCATGTGCCAGGTGGAATCCGTAGAAGGCGTGAAACACGTCGATGAAATCGCGGCCGTTGATGGGGTCGACTGCGTTCAAATGGGGCCGTTGGATCTGAGTGCTAGTATGGGGTACTTGTGGGACCCAGGGAACAAGAAAGTCAAAGATATGTTGAGAGTAGCTGAGAGAGCTGTGTTGAATAGTGAGGGTGGGAATGGCGGGGCCTACTTGTCTGGGTTCGCATTACCTTACGATGGACCTGATGATCTTAGAAAACGAGGGTACCATATGGTTTCTGGTGCAGTCGATGTGGGACTGTTTAGGAGTGCGGCTGTGGAGGATGTGAAGAAGTTTAAGAGGGGGTTGGAGATGGACGGCTCTGATGATGAGCAGGAGGATCGTCAAGATGGTGATGAGAAGTACTGGAGCGAATGAGGGCTGGGCTTGGGCCTGAACTTTAGATGTTTTTTGTTTTTTGTTTTTTGTTTTCTTTTTGGTTGTTTGTAAATAATAATGTATGAGTTGGGTTTCTTTTTCTCTGTCTCATTAGTCTTGGTCTGGCCAATTGACTAGAGGGAGTGAATTAGTGATGTAATTTTCACTGGCCCTTGGGTATTTTCTTATGGAGAAATGAAGAGATTGGACTTTGGACTTTGGGAGGTCTTATGCTCTTTTTTATTTTATTTTACTTTATTTTTCAATATTTGAACTGAGCCGAGAATGTCCATATTGAAAATATTAGGACTAGCATATTGAAAAAATATTAGGAATCAATATTAGGAGTTGTTAGTCAAAGAAGCAAACTATAGCCAGCCAACATGAAGAATATTCAAGAGACAACATTACACACATTTTCACATTTTAAACAACATTATATATATTTTCATACACTTTTTTCACCCACACGTATATCAAAACTACTCAAATAACATTATTCAAACTCTTCTACCAAACGGTCCAAAGGCTCCCAAAACAAGATTTGGTAGCCCATTTGGTCATTTCATGTGCGGCTTTGTTATATTCTCTACTCACCCACACTTGAAGGAGGGTTTGAAAGAGGATTGCCCTTTTAACTTGATCTCATAAATATCTTTTACAACTTGAGCTATTTACCAGTTGAATCTATTCTTGGGACTGTCTACAACATACATTACAGTTAGAGCATCTCCTTCTACACTCCTAACTCTTGTGCCCATCTAACTCCTTGAGTTTCAACCACTAAAGCAGACACAGTTGAGAACGTTCTTATCATGCTTTCAAGCAATCATCTACATAACTCCTCACTACTATCGCAATGTGCCATTACCATTTAACCAAGCAACATCAACATTTGCTTTCTACCAAAAATATGGTGCTCTTTCCCACTGGAGCTATTTAGAAGCTGGGAAGCACGGACGCGGCGCCAGATGAGACGTACTTGCGTCCAACGCAGCGAGGCGCGAGGGACGCCGCTGCCCGAGAGTTGGGCCGCGTCTTGCCACGTGTGTATTTTTTTATTTTTTTTTTTCCATGACTCGCGCTGACGCGGCTCAGACTTGGGCAGATTTGCGCTGACTCGGGCCGTATCGGCCATATCGGGTGAAACCGCTGAAACACACCGTGCTGGAGCCGAACAAGAAAATGAAAACAAACAAAAAATGGATAAAAACTTGTGATTGACTGTCTCTTGAGCCAACGATGGTGGAGAGGAAAGAGGTTAGATTGTGATACCGGTGGCCTTAACCCCTTTCTTCTTCTTTGCTTCTTCGTTTTCTTCTTCCTTTTTTTTTCGCCAGAGCCCCTGCTTCTGTTCTGTTTCTTTTTTTAAAAAGTTTTGTTTTTTGGCCAGAGTCTCTGAGGATTCTAGCATTTTACCCCTAATTTTGAAAAAAATTAGCAACATGCCCCTGTTTGCAAACTATATAGGAGCGTGCCCCTGTTTCGATACTCGATTATCCTAAAATCGAGTTCAATTAAATACTCGATTTGTAGAAAATCGAGTTATACCCGATCAAACTTAAAAAATAAAATATAAAAAAAAAAATTTCCATGGAACTCGAGTTTCAGGAAATCGAGTTCCATGCAAAAAAAATTTTTACAAGTGTGATTGCTCTATATTCAGGGAGCCCTATAGTGGCGTTTTTAAGCCCTATAGTGACGTTTTAAAGCCCTATAACGGCGTTTTCCTGCAAATATTTTTAGAAGTGTGATTGGCCCATATTCACGGTGCCCTATAGTGGCGTTTTTCTGCAAAATTTTTTACAAGTGTAATCGCTTTGTTCTGGGTGCCCTATAGTGAGGTTTTTAGGTCCTATAGTGACGTTTTTAAGCTCTATAGTGACGTTTTTAAGCCCTATAGTGACGTTTTTAAGCCCTATAGCGGCGTTTTCCTGCAAAAAATTTTTATAAGTCCCCATACCAAGTTCAAGGGGCCCTATAGTGGCGTTTTTAAGCCCTATAGTGACGTTTTAAAGCCCAATGACGGCGTTTTGGAACTCGACTTCCCTAAAATCGAGTTCTATGCCTTTTTTTTTTTTTTTTAGTTTTATTTGAAATAACTCGATTTTCTACGAATCGAGTATTTTAATGAAACTTGATTTTAAAGTAATCGAGTATCGAAACATGGGCATATCCCTATATAGTTTCGAAAAAGGGGCATATTGCTAATTTTTTTCAAAATTAAGGGCAAAAGGCTAGAATCTCCCAGAGTCTCTGCCTTTGTTAACTTTATTTTGTTTTTTGTGCCTCTTTGACCAAACACGTGAGCCAGCCACATCTTCCTTTTTTATTTTTTATTTTTCTTTTGTAATGGGAAGAAGCTACACCTATTTTAATATCTGCCATGTATATCATTTAATTTTTTTTGGGTTGGCCAAATACATGAGCCACAAAACCACATCTTTTTATTTATTTATGGAATGCCTTATCTATTTTGATATCTCTGTCAATAATTCAAGTGTCAAAAACTTTAGTGTACTTATTATTATCTATCTATTTATTTTATTACTATTATTATTATATAAGTTTTCTATTATTATTATATAAAAAAGTATACTTAGCAATATATTAAAAATATAAATAAAAATATTTTAAATAATTTTTTAATTGTTAAGTCTCGTTGCACCCGCACCCACCTTTTTCGAAAATTGCTAAGTCTCACACCCGCACCTGCACCCAAGTCCCGAAACACATCTGTGCTTCATAGTTTAGAAGTTTGTTTGCAAAGTTAGGTATCCAAAGCCATATGTATAACTTCAAGCTTCCATGTGTGCAGAGCATCACTGGATTCGTCCCAAAATTCCGGGTCATTAGCATATACATCCCGCATACTTATCAAAGCTATTTGAAATTATTTCACAACTTCAAGTGTTCTCCTCTGTATTAAAGTAGCTCAGATTTTAACCATGCAGTGTAATCCTGTAACAATCTGATGAGAAATAATGTATCTTTACCATTCAAGCACAGCAAAAATTGTCACAAACAACCAAAATTTCAAGAATCCCGGTGAATTTTGCCACTCGGATGAGTGTTCATATAGGCAGTCATATGCTGTCATACCCCTTGAATAATTTTCTTGTTTATTGTCCCACACTGCTAAGATTACAACTACCATATAACTTTATAATAGGTACCACGTGCTCCCTAGAGCACCGAGCTAGGTAGCGCTGGCTTGTAACTCGAGCGAGGGTATCAGAGAGATGGAACAATGATTTGATTCACTTGGTAGGGTCAGAATGCGCAAGTTCCTGGCTCGCCCGTTCCAAGTTGAGAGTTGAACCATGTGACTTGGGCGAAGGCCTGGGTCTTGTGGTTCCTAGCGTGGAGGGCACAGCGTGAGGCTGGTTTCACAGAGCAGCGAAAACCTCCCGCTCTCAACAGTGGAAGGATAACGGGCTGGTGTGCTTCTGAACCCAAATTGCCTTGTGAGTCGGGTTCGATTGAACCTTCTCTTTTTACTTTTTTAATCATTTGAATTCAATGATCCTAATTTCTTTTTTTTTTTTTTTCTTTTTTGAGAAACTATGGGTTTTTTTTTTTCTTTTTTGAGAAACTATGGGAATTATTCAATAGGTCTGCTGCATTAATGGGAAAGCCACTCTGGTTTCTGCGAACTCTGCTGCATTAATGGGACACGCATTTGCATAAAAGAATTATTTACCAGGAAATAGGATTTAAACATGTAATTTATCTAACTTTTCTTTTTTAATCTCCCATTAACTTATGAATTGCCTTTGCTGCTGCAAGCAATTTATCGATTTCTTCAAGTTTAAACGATCATTTTCAATAAAAGCTACCTCCAACTTCAATACCTAATCTATATATTAACCGCACTTAATTTCTCGACTCTATTTGAAGTTATCTTCTCTTATAATAAGCATTATTGTTATAAATATTATATTTGCACTTAAAATAGTCTAAACTTAATATATGACCTTGTTTGCTATGACAACGATTTAAACTTTACATCCTTTCAATGCACATTCATGATGTACGTTATAGATTGTTAAAATTGGCAGGGCAATGTTTTTGATTATTTGTTATTCTAGTAGTTTATCTTTTTTTTTTTTGAGAGGTAAACAGTTTATTCACACACACACGGGGAGTGGGAGGCCGAGTTTAATATCACACAACTCACTCCTTACAAAAGCCGGTAACTCTTGTAAGAAGTGTGAAGGCTTTAAACCCTTGTAGACACACACACACAGGCGATGTGGGACTAAATCCCTTCGAGCCTTTTCAATCAATCGATCAAGATTTTTTTGAGAGGTAAACAGTTTATTCACACACACACACACGGGGAGTGGGAGGCCGAGTAACTCATGTGCATAATTTTGGTACCTAGAAACTCGTTAAGTCAAGGTGGAAGACCAGGTCATAATAACTGAAGTGGATCTGATTATTCATATGCATCATTTTGGTTCCTAAATTTATCCTATAACTTCCTAAAAATTAGGAAAGCTCTTTTATTGATAATTCCTGTCCCTAATATTATTAATCATATAGACCAAGCTAGTCTTCATCACTTATCCCAAAGGTGTCCTCCAGACAAGACCGGGTCATAACAGAGTCGGTATTGGTATTCACAGCAATATGTGAATCTTCAAGCTTCCATGTGTGCTGAACACCTAGCTGCAAAGTTTAAATTTCTGATAGTCCAAATGGATTTGATGAATCAGAATCAGACTACCTGCATTAACACAAGTAGTTATTGCTATCAAATCAGAATCAGACTACCTGCATTAACATAAGTAGTTATTGCTACAAGCTGATATTGGATGATGTATTACCGTTTAAGTTTGTAAAAAGTACTGTGAATAGCAACTGAGAAATTTTTTTTTTAACCAAGCAACTGATAATTGATCTTCACAAATATTGGCTAATTAATTTATCATACTTGAGTGTTTTTGGCATTTGGGGACTTCAATTCTAGATATATATTGTAGGGGTGAAATTTACAAGTCAACAGTGGGCTTTGGGCCCCGCACGGAGTCTAGCCATGCCAAGAAGGGAAAACGGGGTCAGAAGATTTCCAGCCCAATCCTGTTGGGTCGGACTTATTTAAGGGGCGTCCGAGGAGGAGTGCCTCCTCGGACACACCAAATGGGAGTCCAACGTACACCCTGCACACAGTGAGGAACCATCCCAAGCAAGAGGAAAATGTTAGACGTCCAAAAGGCAACCACAGCTGCCGCATTAAATGCAAGGAAGCTACTTTTCCAGCCGCATTAATGTAGAGAAGACAGGTGAATAGTGTTATCTTGGCCAGTGTTACTCACAGAAAGATAAGGTGGATGTCCGATGGGACAGGCACTCAAGTGAAAGTCCAGATGGTTAACAAGTGTAAGGCTCTTATCAATTTGAGGATGCTATATAAGAGAAGGAAATCCCCATGAAGAGGGGATCGGAGAGTTGAGGAAAAAGAAAGAGAGAGAGAGAGGTGAAAGAATTCTGTAGTCTGTAACCAAGAGCAAGAGGTGCACTTATACGTCTTCTCGGATCGATACCCTGTGAACTAAAAATGGAACATTCTCATGTTTAATATGCTGCATGGCATACATCTAACTGATGTTCACTTCGTCTAACCCTAGTTCTGTAACCCACTCTCTACAAATTCATTGTCTAGGGACTTTTGGGCCAGAACCACTTACTTGCTGGGCCTAGGCCCCAAAAACCGCCCCTTACAATTGGCGCCGTCTGTGGGAAGAACTTGTGTCTTGACAAGTGAAACAGTAAGAAATGGAAGGATCAGGTCCGCGCCAAACCGGACGTGCAGATTCTCAACGGCAGGACAATTTTTTTAATCTCGAACGAGGGAAGGACCAAGATAATCAACGAGAGGGCAGTGTGAACACCTCTCACACAAGTAGAAGACGCTCAAAAGGGAAGGATCATGCATCCCATAAGCAAAACGATCGAAAGGCTCTACAACAAGAGATTGATGATCTGAAGAAGAAGCTGCGCCGAGCGCAGCAGAAACGTCCTTCACCCGGCTCGGGCACTAGCAGTGATGAGGATAACGAATACCGGCGAAGATCAAGAACCCTTCCGAGCGAGACCTTTTCCTACGAGGAAGAGCGGCCTCGCAAACGCAGCCACAAAAGCCCATCTTACCAAGGCCTGGCCAACGATGCCATGAGCAAGGCCCTGGATAGCATCTCCCAGTCGCCGTTCACGCGTAGAATAGAGAGGGCAGTACTTCCTTGGCGGTTCCATCAACCAACGTTTGCCATATACAATGGTCGGACCGACCCAGTAGAGCATGTAAGCCAATTCAATCAGAGGATGGCCGTCCACTCCAGGGATGAGGCGTTAATGTGTAAGGTGTTTCCATCCAGCTTGGGACCCATGGCGATGAGATGGTTTGATGCCCTCCAGCCGAATTCCATAGATTCCTTTAAACAGCTGACGCAGGCTTTTGGTTTCCGTTTCATCACCAGCACTAGAGTCCCTCGGCCCCTCGACTCCCTCCTATCCTTGTCCATGCGGGAAGGAGAGACGCTAAAGGCCTATTCGGACAGGTACTGGGAAATGTATAACGAGATAGAAGGAAATTACGATGACGTCGCCATTAGTACGTTCAAAAGGGGCTTGCCGACAGAACATGGCTTAAGAAAGTCCCTCACTGGGAAGCCAGTCACCAGCGTGCGCCAACTCATGGACAGAATTGACAAGTACAAAAGGGTCGAGGAGGACCAGCAGATGGGGAAGGGTAAAGCGAAGGTTGTCCCTCAGGAGAGAAGGGACTTCAGGTCGGACCGCTTTAACAGCAGTAACAAGCCGAGGAGAGACTACGTGGAACAGTCCGGACCTACTGGGGCTCAGGCAATCCATGCTTTGTTCTGAGAATCATTGCACAAGATCCTGGAGAAGGTAAAGTGCGAACCCTTCTTTCAGTGGCTGAACAGGATGGCGGGCGACCCCTTAAAACGCAATCAGAATCTGTACTGCGCGTACCACCAGGAGCCAGGTCACACCACCGACGATTGCAGGAACCTGAAAAACCATTTGGATCGGCTTGTCCGAGAAGGGAAGTTGAGGCATCTATTGCACCGCCCTGAAGGATGGCGGGAACAGTCGAATGTCGAAACCAAACAGGGCACATCGAGGCCACCCATTGGCACAATAAATGTCATTCTTGCCGTACCTGGGAGGACCGGTTCCAGCCCTTTCAGAGTAATGTCAGTGGGCAGGTTCCTGACTGAGCCAGACGAAAGGGAATCCAAGAGAGCCAGGGTGAGTGCCACACCATTAATTGGGTTCACGGAGGAAGACAAGCAAGGAACCCTTCAACCCCACGACGATGCCCTAGTCGTCACACTCAGAATAGGAGGTTATGACGTGAAAAGGGTGTTAGCCGATCAAGGCAGCGCCGTGGAGGTAATGTACCCTGATTTGTATAAGGGGTTGAACTTGAAGCCAGAAGACCTGTCGCCATACGATTCCCCTCTGGTCAGCTTTGAAGGAAAAATCGTCATCCCGAAAGGCATGATTAGGCTGCCTGTGCAAACAGACTCAGATGTGGTAGAGGTGAACTTCATTGTCGTAGATGCATACTCCCTCTACACAGCTATTGTGACCCGGTCGTGGCTTCATGCACTAGGGGCTGTGCCATCAACCTTGCACCAAAAAGTGAAGTATCCGTCAGGAGGTCAAATCAAAGAAATAATAAGGAACCAAGGAATGGCTAGACAATGCATGGTGTCGGCAATCTCACGACGACCAAATAGCGAACCTTCCACTTCAGCCGAGAGCGGCTTATAGCAATCAATGACCCCGGTCCCAACTGCGGGTAGTGGAGGACTGGCCATGGAGGTGAGCTGTGAGGAGCTGGAGAAAGTACTCGTCGGATCAGACCCTGAGAGGTTTTTTCAGATCGGCTCGGAATTACCACCACAGGAGAAGTCAATGCTAATTGATTTTCTTTGACGGAATGAGGACGTATTCGCCTGGGATCCCTATGAGGCCCCCGGGGTTGACTCAGATCTCATATGCCATCACCTTAATGTTAACCCGGCTATAACACCAAAGAAGCAACCTCCTCGGCAGCCGTCAAAAGAACATGCAGACGCTGTGAGAGAAGAGGTCGCAAAATTGAAGAAAGCTGGGGCTATCAAGGAAGTATTCTACCCCGAATGGTTAGCCAACACAGTCGTGGTAAAGAAGAAGAGCGGGAAATGGCGGGTCTGCGTGGACTTCACGGACTTAAACAAGGCCTGCCCGAAGGATCCTTTCCTAATGCCGCAGATAGATCGATTGGTAGATGCAACTGTCGGACACCCCCGAATGAGTTTTTTGGACGCTTTCCAGGGCTGCCATCAGATATCCCTGGCTACCGAAGACCAAGAAAAAACCCTTTTGTCACCCTAGTTGGAAACTATCATTATAAGGTGATGCCCTTCGGCTTGAAGAATGCCGGGTCGACCTATCAGAGGATGATGACTAGGATGTTTGAACAGTAGATGGGTAAGACCGTTGAAGTGTATATAGATGACATGGTAGTAAAGAGCAAATTAGTGGCCGACCACATCAGAGACCTCGGTGAAGTCTTTCAAATTCTGAGAAAGTACAAGCTACGACTAAACGCATCCAAATGTTCATTTGGGGTGGGATCAGGAAAGTTCTTAGGCTATATGGTGACCCACAGGGGGATAGAAGTCAACCCTGACCAAATAAGAGCCATTCATAGCCTGCAGCCCCCTCGAAATCCCAAAGAGGTCCAGAAGCTTATCGGCATGATAGCTGCTTTAAACCGTTTCATCTCCTGTTTAGCGGACAGATGTAGACCTTTCTTCCTCCTGTTGCACAAGTGGAAGGGTTTCGAGTGGACTGAGGAGTGTGCTTTAGCTTTCCAGCAGCTCAAGGAATACCTTGCCCGACCACTGATCATGTCCAGTCCCAATACCGACGAGGTGTTGTTCGCATACATCGTAGTAGCCTCTCATGCGGTGAGCTTAGTACTAATCTGAGAAGACAACGGCACGCAGCGACCCGTGTATTACGTGAGCAAATTGCTGCAGGAGGCAGAGACCCGGTATCTCCCCCTTGAAAAAGCTATCTTGGCCGTCGTACAAGCCACGCGGAAGCTCCCCCACTATTTTCAGGCATATACAGTAGTTGTGCTAACTCAACTTCCGCTGAAATCCGTCCTCCGCAGCGCCGACTACACAGGTAGAATTGCTAAGTGGGGAATGATCCTGGGCACCTTCGACATTAGATACTGCCTCGCACTGCCATAAAAAGTCAAGTCCTCGCTGATCTAGTAGCTGAATTTGCGGAGCCCACCCTAGAAGGAATAGAAATGTCGAGATCACCAAGTGCTGATGAGAAACTGATCAGCACAGTCTCTCAGCATGAACATAATTGGTGGAAAGCACACATCGACGGAGTAGCGAACCAAAGTGGCTCAGGGGTGGGGCTCGTTTTAGTCTCTCTCGAAGGGATAACTATAGAAAAGTCGTTGAGGCTCGGATTCTCTGCCACGAATAACGAAGCCGAGTATGAGGCGCTGTTGGAGGGGATGTTAATGATCCGGAAACTGGGTGGAAAGTGCGTAAGTATATTCTCGGATTCGAGACTCATCGTGGGACAAGTGAACGGGGAATTGGAGGCGAAGGATGAAAGAATGCAAGAGTACCTTGCCCGGGCTAAACACCTGCAGACCCATTTCTATCACTTCTGCTTAACACATATACCCAGGAGTGGGAACACCCATGCTGACTCTCTCGCTACGCTGGCCATCTCTTCGGCTCAACCCCTTCCGTGGGTTATCTTAGTTGAAGATCTCTACTGCCCAACAACAGAAAAGGCCAATGGAATTTGAGTACACAACGTCGGGGCAAGACCTAGTTGGATGGACCCTCTGGTGCTGTTCTTAAAGCACGACACCTTGCAAGACGATAAGGTTGAGGCTGACAAGATCAGGAGGAAAGCTTCTCGATTCTGGCTGTCCGAGGATTCCAAACTTTACCGACGCTCATTCTCGGGGCCGTACTTCCTGTGTGTGCACCCAGAGGCTACTGAACTCATCTTGGAGGAGTTACATGAAGGGATTTGTGGAAGCCATATGGGGGGAAGGTCCTTGTCCCACAGAGCCATGATGCTGGGTTACTGGTGGCCGAGCATGCATAAAGAGGCTCTGGAATATGTGAAGAAGTGCGACCAGTGTCAAAGGTTTGCCCCGAACATACACCAGCCAGGCGGGGAACTTAATCCGCTGTCCAGCCCTTGGCCATTCGCACAATGGGGCCTAGACATACTAAGACCGTTCCTCAAAGCGGCTGGGAACAAGAAATTTCTTCTCGTCGGCACCGATTACTTCACAAAGTGGGTCGAAGCTGAGGCGCTGGCAAACATCAGGGACGTCGATGTCAAGAAGTTTGTTTGGAAAAATATTATCACTAGGTTCGGGACCCCGCACACCCTGATCTCGGACAACGGCCTCCAGTTTGACAGCAAAGCCTTCAGAGAATACTGTAATGAGCTGAGAATTATCAATCGATACTCCACACCGGCCTACCCACAGGGTAATGAGCAGGCGGAAGCCATCAATAAAACCATCGTGAATGGACTGAAAAAGAGGTTGGACGATGCGAAAGGGAGATGGGTTGAAGAGCTAGCCCACGTCTTGTGGACATACCGCACCACGCCTCGCAGGTCCACGGGAGAAACCCCCTTTTCATTGACCTATGGAGCCGAGGCTGTCATCCCATTGGAGATAAACTTCCCAACACAGAGGACTACTGCTTTCAACCCTATTGCTAATAGCAGCCTTCTGGAAAAAAGCTTGGATCTCCTCGAAGAAAAAAGGGAAAGTGCAATGGTTCACCTAGCATACTATCAGCAAAAGCTCAAACAGGGCTACAACGCCAAGGTGAAGTCAAGGCCATTGGCGCCCGGGGATCTAGTGCTGAGGAAAGTCCTGGGCACTGCGAGGAACCCTGCATGGGGAAAGCTTGGACCAAACTGGGAAGGCCCATACTGTATCACTTCCGTAGCCGGCATAGGGGCATACTTTTTGGAAGATTTGGACGAACATGTAGTGCCACGCCCATGGAATGTAAATAACCTGAAAAGGTACTGTTATTAATGAAAGACATCGTTCTTGATGCTGTATTACTATACAGCTACTTGGGTTAAGTGTTAAACAGAACCCAAGTCCTGCCTGGCTCCTCGGACCACAGACTTGGGGGAAATTAACCTCCTAGCAATTCTCACTAAGTGTTAAACAGAACCCAAGTCCTACCTGGCTCCTCGGACCACAGACTTGGGGGAAATTAACCTCGTAACGATTTTCAATAAGTGTTAAACAGAACCCAAGTCCTACCTGGCTCCTCGGACCACAGACTTGGGGGAAACTAACCTCGTAGCGATTTTCAATAAGTGTTAAACAGAACCCAAGTCCTGCCTGACTCCTCGGACCACAGACTTGGGGGAAATTAACCTCCCAGCGATTCTCACTAAGTGTTAAACAGAACCCAAGTCCTGCCTGACTCCTCGGATCACAGACTTGGGGGAAATTAACCTCCCAGCGATTCTCACTAAGTGTTAAACAGAACCCAAGTCCTGCCTGGCTCCTCGGACCACAGACTTGGGGGAAATTAACCTCCCATCGATTCTCACTAAGTGTTAAACAGAACCCAAGTCCTGCCTGGCTCCTCAGACCACAGACTTGGGGGAAATTAACCTCCCAGCGATTCTCACTAAGTGTTAAACAGAACCCAAGTCCTGCCTGACTCCTCGGACCACAGACTTGGGGGAAATTAACCTCCCAGTGATTCTCAATAAGTGTTAAACAGAACCCAAGTCCTGCCTGGCTCCTCGGACCACAGACTTGGGGGAAATTAACCTCCCAGCGATTCTCACTAAGTGTTAAACAGAACCCAAGTCCTGCCTGACTCCTTGGACCACAGACTTGGGGGAAATTAACCTCCCAGCGATTCTCACTAAGTGTTAAACAGAACCCAAGTCTTGCCTGACTCCTTGGACCACAGACTTGGGGGAAATTAACCTCCCAGCGATTCTTACTAAGTGTTAAACAGAACCCAAGTCCTGCCTGGCTCCTCGGACCACAGACTTGGGGGAAATTAACCTCCCAGTGATTCTCACTAAGTGTTAAACAGAACCTAAGTCCTGCCTGGCTCTTCGGACCACAGACTTGGGGGAAATTAACCTCTCAGCGATTCTCACTAAGTGTTAAACAGAACCCAAGTCCTGCCTGGCTCCTCGGACCACAGACTTGGGGGAAATTAGCCTCGTAACAATTTTGTCTAAATTATTGGCTATCATTCTTTACACATTCATTCACTCATGCTTGGTTGTCAACAGTTAATGGCAGAATAGACATCCATTTATGATGAAAACAGAAGAGAAAGTAAAACAACAAGAATAAAGGGAAACGAAACCATTTATTAAAATCCCCAAAAACGATCCTTTTACAACCATTAAGCAGAACAAAATATAAAGGGTTTAACAAGTAAGATCCTACACTACTTTCCTAAATCTGATCCCTGAGCAGGCCCGGGTTGGTCGTCTGCTAGCTGTGGCCCCGGAACAGTCTCCTTAGCCTGTGCAACAACCTCCCTGATTGAAAGACTGTCCTCGGGCAACTTGTCCTTCACAGGTGGCTGCGCATCCTCAGCTTCAGGCATAGCGGAGTCCGAGGCTAAAGCCTTCGTTGGGAGAGGCTCTTCAGGCGCGACCTCGTTAGGGATCTCACGAACGTCCTTAGGAAAAAAGATATTCTCAGTTTTCCTAAGATCGGAATCCGCTGGGACTGCTGCCCGGTCCAAGGCTACACCCCAAGACAGGGTAATGTATTCCCTGCATACAGTAGCCACTCCTCGGCCAGCCTGACCTCAGTATCCTTGACCCCGCGATCATAAGAGGCTGCCACTGCTTTCTCGGCCGCTTCCCTGGCCAGACGGGCCTCCCCCTTGACCTTCGCAAGCTCGGCCTTGAGATCTGAAACCGCCTGCTTCTCTGTCACGAGATTTTCCTCGGACTGGCAGAGCTGTAGGCGCAGATCTTCAGCCTGTTTAGTAGCGTTTTCAAGGCCGGCCTCCGCGCTCGCCCGGCCCTTCTTGGCCTCCTTTACTTTATGGCTCAGGCTATCGTTTTCTTTCTTGAGGTCGCTAGCAGTCCTCTCGACAGCGCAGTGGGACTAAGTCTTATTATGAAGGTCCTCACGTGCCTTTTTGGCCCACTCCTCAGCAACGAAGATTTGTTGAGTGACCTACGCTAGAAAAGTAAAGGCTTAATTAAAGAGAATGATGAATAAATGGATGCGTAACAAGAGAACGAGATAGTAAAAGTTTTCACTTACCATTGCCATGTCCCTCTTCAGCGATATGAAGAGTTCTGGTTGCCGAGTATCCCGGAGCCCCTTCATGTCGTGAGGCAAAAGAAGAGGCTGCTGCAGGGCCTCAGCCAAGAATGACGCCTCCCGTCATTGGGATTCCCACAGGGTTGCATCCCAAGAAATTGGAGCGCCATCCAGTTTGAGCCGCGGCGACCATATTCGTTGTTCCCTTTGAATAGCCGCCTCGTCTCGGCTATCAATAGACTTGGTCCTCTTCTCTTTGGGCTCCTTGGTCTCTTTGCCCTTCTTCTGAGGTTTAGCTTTTTCTTGGCCAACCTCACCCTCCTCCAACTCCCCTACAGGCCTTTTTCGCCTTAAATTGGGCATAGGCTGCAGTGCCGCATCTGATGTGGGAGGAGGAGGAGGAGGAGGAGGAGCCTTGGAGGTCGGCTACTCCTTCGGGACATCCTTGGAGGACTGCCCTTTGTTCCTATTGGAGAGGAGGCTCCTGAGACCAGACCTTTTTTTCAGGTCCATTCCTTCTTCTACAAGCTCTTGGCTGGTATCAATTTGCGCGATTACTAATCCAAGATCAGGAGTCGCCGAGGCACGGTCCAAGTCTGAGTCAGAGTCCGAGAGCTCTACTGGCCTAGTTGACACCTCTCCCTCCTCGGTGAAATGGAATTGGTCTATCTGCTCTTCCAAAGACGAGTGCGAGGAGTCGGCTTCTTCCGCTGGGACAACTATTGCAGGAAAGGCACGCTGAGCAGGCAGCTGGATGGGAGGTAAATCTCTCGAAGCAAGAAAACCTAGTATGGAGACGTCGATCCGTGCCAATCACGGACTACCAGCCCTGATTGCTTGGCCGGGCTCCACTAGAGCACGAGTAAGAGGCACGTAGTCCAAAATCAGAGGCGCAGCCCGCAATTGCCCGTCTGCACTCACGTAAATCTTAGCCCATAGAAGGAAATTGAGTGCCTGGACGTTGACCAAACTTAGCCGAGGAGTCGTACGCGCCTTGTCTGCAAGGTCCAAAGAGAGGGTTATGTTAATTCGAGGAGGCAAACAAGCAAAGTCAGAATCGAAACAATAAAAAAAAAGGGGGGGAAAGATCAAAACTAAGATCCTTTCCAAGGGATCTAACTCTATGGTGCCCCACCTGGTTTTCCTGCCTTGACTGGGCAGTGAAGACCGTCGTGCCACTGTCCGGAGACGATCAAAAGGTCGTCCTTCAAGCCTTTGTTGGACTTGGGAAGGCAGGATATCAACCTCACCTCATCGGACCTAGACTTCAAGTAATATGAGTCGCCGAGGCTGTGCAGTTCATATAGATGAACCACGTCATGCCATGTAAGGCCGAGGTTCATCTGATTGTTCAGGACCTCTATGTACCCTAGGATCCGGAACATATTCGCGACGCATTAGTGAGGGGCCAACCTATGACCACGCAAATAATCCCTAGCTATCCTCCCCATAGGGATGGTCATTCCTCCTTCCACAAAGGCTATCACTGGAATGGCAACCTGCCCCGTTCTTCTCTTGATTAAGACCTCCTCTAGAGAACAATACTCTAGACCTACCTCCGGCGAAATACGGTATTTGGCCCTAAAGCCTTCCATACCGACTGGGGAATCTACCAATTTGTCAAGCTTAACCCATCCCCCTAGTCCTAGGTGATGCGAAGACGATTTACTTAAGGAATAACGCTGGAAAAGGCAATGGAAAAAGGAGTACGCACTTACGGGTGAGGAACTTGCAGGAAATCTTCAAAGGGACGACTGCGAAGGCTTGAACGCTTTGAAAGGGAAAATGCGGGAGTGCTCTGAGTGCTTGGATGCTTGTCCAAAAAAGAGAAGGAAATGCCTTCAAAAATCTTATGTATCCGGGAGAAGTTGGACAAACATACTCCCACCTAGGGAAACGGAAATAATTCCAGCCGTTGATCTAACATCCAGCCATTGGATTAAAAAGATATAAAACCGCTAAAAGCAATAATTAGCGCCTCCTGGGTCATTAAACGCCTCCGTCATTAATGAGTCACATGAGAAGCATACCGCCGCACGGGTGAAGCAGGAATCCACAGTAAATAATCCTATGAATGTAAAATGCCTTCGAAAATCTTATGTATCCGGGAGAAGTTGGACAAACATACTCCCGCCTAGGGAAACGGAAATAATCCCAGCCGTTGATCTAACATCCAGCCATTGGATTAAAAAGATATAAAACCGCTAAAAGCAATAATTAGCGCCTCCTGGGTCATTAAACGCCTCCGTCATTAATGAGTCATATGAGAAGCATACCGCCGCACGGGTGAAGCAGGAATCCACAGTAAATAATCCTATGAATGTCAAAATCCTGCCTTTCCCCCTCGGACAAGAAAGAAGGAGCCGGAATTTTGAGGGGCTATTGTAGGGGTGAAATTTACAAGTCAACAGTGGGCTTTGGGCCCCACACGGAGTCAAGAAGGGAAAACGGGGCCAGAAGATTTCCAGCCCAATCCTGTTGGGCTGGACTTATTTAAGGGGCGTCCGAGGAGGAGTGCCTCCTCGGACACACCAAATGGGAGTCCAACGTACACCCTGCACACAGTGAGGAACCATCCCAAGCAAGAGGAAAATGTTAGACGTCCAGAAGGCAACCACAGCTGCTGCATTAAATGCAAGGAAGCTACTTTTCCAGCCGCATTAATGTAGAGAAGACAGGTGAATAGTGTTATCTTGGCCAGTGCAACTCACAGAAAGATAAGGTGGATGTCCGATGGGACAGGCACTCAAGTGAAAGTCTAGATGGTTAACAAGTGTAAGACCCTTATCAATTTAAGGGTGCTATATAAGAGAAGGAAATCCCCATGAAGAGGGGATCGGAGAGTTGAGGAAAAAGAAAGAGAGAGAGAGAGAGGTGAAAGAATTCTGTAGTCTGTAACCAAGAGCAAGAGGTGCACTTATACGTCTCCTTGGATCGATACCCTGTGAACTAAAAATGGAACATTCTCACATTCAATATGCTGCATGACATACATCTAACTGACGTTCACTTCATCTAGCCCTAGTTCTGTAACCCGCTCTCTACAAATTCATTATCTAGGGACTTTTGGGCCAGAACCACTTACTTGCTGGGCCTGGGCCCCAAAAACTGCCCCTTACACATACTTTTCTCAAAGGTTTTATTATGTTGACATGGTCTATTAACCAGAGTGGTGCCAGTGATAAACTGTGGTTGAGAGTAAAATCTTGAAAATGATGTACTAATTACAACAATTGTGAAAAAAAGAAAAAGAAAGAAAAAAGAAGAAGAAGTAAAAAAATGACATTTTTCGCATTACTCAAAGAAAAATATTGTGTAAGAGCAAAACTAGATATTTATACACACACAAACCCACCATTCATTGAGGTTCATATATCCCAATGCAACATATGAAAATGTTGTTTGGATAATGTTTATTACATACTGCTTATTACACATTGTATTACACGTATTTAGTTTTTGAACATAAATCAAGACTTCACAATTTTAGTTTTAAAAAATAAATTATGAGTACGGTTACTACGGTATGTATGTGCAATAAGGCGTGTGCATTAACAATTACCAATGTTTTTATCCTGAGTATCCCAGATGGCAAAATATAAGTGGTCCTATTATTAGACATAAAAAATGTATTCATTCTCAAGTAGGGGTGGCAAATGGGTGGGTTGGGTCATAAATGGGTTGGGTATGTAATTATTCATTTATCCATTTATGACCCGTTTATATATAAATTAATTATTCATTACCCGTCCAATTCATTTAATTAGTAACCCACCCATTTAACTCAATATGGCCTCTCTAAAACTAGTTGCACTTAACCAAGCGATGTCTCTCTCTCTCTCTCTCTCTCTCAAACAAACAGTGCCAATCACTCAGATCAAAATTATAAGAGTGCCTTTGGATTATGCAATTTTTGGTAACTTATTTATATAATATTTATAATATATATATATATATAATTTTTGATAAATTTTATGTTAAATGTGTAATGAGCAGTTAAAAACTAACTCATTTTTTAATAAGTTAAGATTTATATTATTTGAAAAATAAATAAATAAATAAATTGAAAAAAAAAAAAGCAAAAGGCAAATCAACTTCTTCCAAAGGCACACTTAAATCAAAATTTATCCAAAATATAATTTAATCTTCTTTTTTTTTTTCTTCATAAAATTAAACAAACATGATCCCCAAAACTTTCAAAAAGCCTAATAGTCCACATTTAGAGCTAGAACTCAGCCCATGAAATGTAGTTTAATCGAAGATGTTTCCGTCATCAACGTCACAAGCTCCGCCATGAAACCAATTTTCCTAACTAGAGCGGAACGATCTTAGCACAACAACAACGATCACAACAAGAAGCAGCCTTAGCCCTAAAACGCCGTCAAAAAGAAGCCAATGAAATCAACAAAAGCCGTCAAAGCCTCCTCTTCTCCGCTTCCAACAACCACAGCCACAACCATAACCACCACAACAGTAACGATCTCAGCAAACCCTTCGATTCCAATCGCCACCGCAATTGCGACCGAGACTACGACTGTGATCATGATCGTGATTGTGACAGGCGCGATTGTGACCGTGACAAAGACCAGGAACGAGATCGACATCGACGCGATAGAGACGGTGAGCGCAATGAGGATGCCAAGTCTCGTGAGCTGGTGCGGTTGGAGAAATTGGCGGAGCGTGAGAAAGAGAAATTTAGATTCTCGTATTTGGGTTTTTTTTGTTTTTTTTTTTTTTTTTTTTTTGAGAATGAGTATTTGGGCTTATTTAAATTTAAATTTTAGATGAGTTTAGTGAGTATTAGTGGATATATCCATTTAGACCCATCTAATTAAATAACCAAATGGGTCTTTACCCATTTAACCCAAATATTTAAATGGGTTGGGTTAAGACTTATCCAAATAAGGTGGGTCATGGGCAGGTTCATAGATATGGATAAAAATTTCCACCCCTATTCTCAAGTGATCTAGTCTTGCCTGCCTCGGTTTCTACCTCACAAACTGAAATTGTAAAACATACTAGGCCAAATTCAAATGACTGAATGAGAAATACTATAATAGGTAAAAAAAAAGGTGTATAATTTCAAAATGTAGTAAAAACTAAAAAGATTGTGTACGTAACATCACTTAATAGTTCACTATTCCTCCCATTCATTATCGGCTCACACACACAGTTCACTACAACATATATAGCACCTCACCACTGTACACCACACCACATTTCACTAAACAAAGAAAAGAGTCACAATCATGGCCTCCTCACACACACCCAAAACCCTCAAAGCTTTTCTAAACAAAGCTAATGAAGAACCCCTCTACGGTCTCTTCCTCCTTAGTTTCTCTCCCACCTTGGCTGAAATTGTAGGCCATGCAGGCTATGACTTCGTCGTCGTCGACATGGAACACGGCCATGGTGGCATCTCCGAAGCTCTTCCTTGTCTTCAATCCTTGGCTGCCATTCAAACCCCAGCTATCCTCAGACTCCCTGAGAGTTCCGCAGAATGGGCCAAGAAAGCACTCAACTTAGGACCACAGGGCATCATGTTTCCCGTGATCGACGACCTAGAGTTAGCCAAGAAAGCCGTCTCCTATTACCAGTACCCACCAAACGGAGTACGTGGGGCGGCCCATCCTGTTTGAGACCCTCCAAGTATGGAATGGATGATGTTAAATATATTAGTAGCAATGTGATGTGTTATACCATGTTGTATATGTTAGAGTGGATGCGGAAGGAAAGACACAAAATAGGAACAATGAGAACACAAGAATTACGTAATTTAGCCTTGTCAGCCTACATCCACAGAGGAATCCTTTATGGGCTACATATTTATTTTGTAAGAGTGTAGTACAATAACTTGTGTTACAATGAACCCTAACATGAGTATATATAGGCAACTAAATCCTAGACTACTAGTACAAGTAGGAGTGAGCTTGGACCTATTACATTGAGCTAATACGTCTAATATATCTCTAACAGATGAAGAGTATATAAACAAGTGTGAGAAAGAGTTGTTGATTATGTGCTAGGTGTTTTTTTTTTTAATAAATAATTTCTATTTTTTTTACGAAATAAAAATATTCAAGTTTTTAATTTAATTTCCAGAAAAGAAGGTTATTTAAAAAAAAATATTTTTTTAAAATTTGTAATACTGAACTCATCTCTTAAAAGACAACCAGAGAAGATAAATGTTTTGATGAAATATTGCTCATGTTCGGTAGAATTCTTGCCTCTTTAAGAGCCTTCACATCCAGATTGCCAAATGCCAAATGTATGCTAGATTTAGAATTAAAGCCCAAAAACCCCCCAACACCCGGACTTGTAAACACTTAGAATTGCAATAATTTTTGCAATACTGCTACAATACCGTCTTACTTTTATGACGGTATTGTAGACTATTGTACTGATTTTTTTAATCCTTTTTATTCTTTCTCTCTCCTCTACGTTAGAATCACTTTCTTTCTCAACTCTTTTTCCTCATCTCAGAATTTCATCTCCCTCTCTCTGTGTCTTGCTCTATCGTCTCTCACTTTCTCACTTTGTGCTGGTGGTTGGGCCTCCATGTCGGTAAGAAGCGGAGGTCGTGGGTTGCGATTTGGGTTCTTGTGGTTTGTGGGTTCTTCTGGTTTATGGTCGGTGATTGGCGGATTTTGTTGTGGTGTTTTTGGATTTTGTGGGTCAAGTGGTGGTGTGGGTTTGGATCGGTTGTGGCTGGTGGGTTTGGATCGTGGAGATTGGTGGATTTTGGATTTTGGGTTAGGGATTGGCATGGGTTTGGATCAATTGTGGCCGGTGGGTTTGGATTGGAGCTGGGTTTTGGATTTTGGGTTTGGGATCGGTGTGGGTTTGGATCAGTTGTGGCCGGTGGGTTTGGATTGGAGCTAGGTTTGCTTGGTCTGGGTTGATCTGGGATGTGGAGTGATTTGTAATGGGGTCTGGTGGTGTGGGTGTGGGGTTTTGATTTGTGTGGGAGTGAGTTTTGGGCCATGGTGGTGCAGTGGCGGCTTGGGGCCGTGGTTTATGGTTAGGTATTGATCTTGCGTGGGGCTGTGGTTATGGAGACGACGCCCGTGGAGGCGTGGAGATCAGCTTCCAATGGGTTTTGATGGGGTTCTGAATGGATTTTTCGTTGATTTTTTGTGGGTTTCTTTGCATGTGGTGGTGTCTCTGGTTGTCAGGGCAAAGGGCAGATGTGGGTTTCATTTGTGTGGATTTTTGCTTTGATTGTTTTGTGGGTTTCTGTGCATGGTGGTGGTGGGGTGGGTTGTTGTTGTGGTGGTGTATCTGATGGGTTTTTTCATGGTGGTGGTGGTGGTGATGGGATTCTTGTGGCAGAGTTGGTGGTGATTGGTAGTTGAGAGAGAAACAGTGAGGAAAACATAAATAGATGGGGGAGAAGGGTGAGAGTGAGATTTGATTATATTATTTTATTGGGGAGTATATATATATTTTTTAATGAGTTGAATAGGAAAATAAAAGTTGGGATGTTGGGTGTATTGTAAAATGGTATTGTATAATTGATAAAATAGGTTTTTGAGATGGTAAAATAGAATAGGATTGGCATTCCGAATGCAAATGCTCTAAGGGAAACATTATGCAATATTCCAAGGTATAATAATTTTATACTAACTTTTCTCACACGAATACTTGAATAGTGATTCCGTTGAATTTAATTAGTGAGAATTACTGTATATTATTATGTACAATGGGAAAGTACTAGATATTATACTCTTAAAATATTAGTTTATAATAGAGTAATAAAAAAAATTTCCCTCTAACTTATTGCATGTCCAAGAGTCACATAACTTATTAAATGGACCACATATTAATTAGAGGTATTATATCTCAAAATTGGATTGAAGATAATTTTTGTCTAAATTTACTCTACTCTACACTTTCTCATTCTCCCTCAATCTAAATGGATTATTATTCTTGTATAATTATTTCTTCATGAGAATACTTCTAGATGGGAAAGGTATATCCCCCAAATATTTTTTAAATCAATTGTAATTACCAAAACAATTTAAAAAAAAAAAGTTATTAAGCAACAACTGTACTAGCCTGCTGCAGGTTGAATCCATGGAAGCTGTGAAGAACATTAAGGAGATTGCGACCGTTGAAGGGGTTGATTGTGTTATGATGGGACCGTTCGATTTGAGTGTCGGCATGGGGTGGATGAGGGACCCAGCGAATGAGAAAGGGAAGGAGGTGGTGAGGGTTGCTGAGAAGGCTGTGTTGGATTCTGATAGTGAGACCTACTTGGCTGGGTGTGCAATGCCAAATGATGGGCCTGATGAACTTACGAGACGTGGATATCGTATGGTGTGTGGTGGTGCTGATGTGGGATTCTTTAGGAGTGCCGCTGTTGATGATGTGAAAAGGTTTAAGATGAATTGATCACAGACTACATAATGATCAGGGCCCCCAGTTCTTTGTTTTCTAGTTTATTATTTTTGCTATTGTGTTTTTGTGTGTGTAATTTCTTGGATAAAAAGGTTCAGAAATCCTAGATTTCCAAGTTTCGGACTTTCTGCCATGGGCCATGGTAAGTTTAATTTGTCACCAAAACTAACATGAGAAACAAAGAATTATGTTAGAATATTTGATTGAAATGATGTGAATATACAATAAGACCCATGAAATGAAAGGTCTAAATCAATATCTTACCAATAAAGAAAGGAAAATGGTCCATCAATGCTAATAATGTAGTCTTGTATTTATTTGCTTGATTAGAACCCTTTTCTTTACTTTTGTAAGTTTGTCATTTTCCTCAATTAAGATGCCATTTTAATTTGGTCTCATATATTTTCTACAACTTAAGCTATTTCCTGGCTCGATCTATTTTCTTGATTGTTCTCAACTTGTATTACAGTTAGAGGCTTAGAGCATGTCATTCTATAATACAATTGAAAGTTTGGCATCAATAGCACACTCCACAGCCATCCAAATCCCTGAGTTTCAGCCACTAATAAACAGTTGAGAATGTTTTTACTTTTTACCCAAGCTTTCAAGCAATCATCTACATAACTCCTCACTACCACCGCAATGTACTATTACCATTTAACCAAGCAGCATCATCAACATTTGTTTTCCACCAAAAACAAGTTGGTCTTTCTCACCGGAGTTGTTTAGAATTTTGTGGTGTTTAGGGGTCCTTCAAATCTTTGATTGTCCAAATGTATTTGATGAATCATACTACCTGCATTAACATAAGTTGTTATTGGGTAGAATCAGATATTGAATAATTCAGGGCCGCTGGGTCAATACATTTTAGAGCCTAAGATAGGCAGATATATATATATATATATATATATTTTTTTTTTTTTTTTGAGATACAAAATTGCTAATATAAGTTTTGTATATAGATTTTATTAATATATCTTTTACGAGAATGATATATAATATGCTCATAACAAACTCATAACAATTTTTATTTTTGGTGTGAAACAATTTAGGGTTTTAATTGTGTTGGATTTCTATTGGCTCAATATTTTGATAGCTTTCTTGAAAATTGGGAAAGAATGAAAAATCCACATATTTTTTCTTTAAAAAAAATTTAGTTATCATTACAAAATTTTGAATTTTTTAAAAACATTTTTGAGACCTTTTGTTTATTTAATGAGTGCCTTAAAACCTTTTAATTTTAATTTTAATTTTTGTGGGGGCAAAAGTGAGGGCCTAAGTTGTAGGGCTAACACTGGAATGATGTATTATTGTATTAATCTTTTAGGTTTGTAATAAGTATTGTGAATAGTGTTGTGAAAAATAAACTTATGCAAGATTAAAGAAGAGAAAATAAAAATAGAAATAGAGAATTTATGTGATTTGGCAATTTGCTTACGTCTATAGGCAACGACAAAGAAAGTTTCACTATAAAATAAAAAGATTACAATAGTAGCACATAGGACTCCAAATACACCATTGGCCCTCTCAGACAAAAAGTAGAGCATCCTACTATATTTGCACTAGTCTTGTAGCACCACACTTTCTCACACATTACAATTGACAAAGCCTTATCACATTCACCATATATATACATATAAGTGCAAGTTAGCTAGAAGAGTCCTAAAACAACTAGTACTTAATTTGCAAGTCCTATTACTACTTGGTTGGCCAAAATGGGGATATACCCCTTTTGCGCAAAACATATAGCAAAATACCATTGTTTTGAAACTATTTAGGAAAATGCCCCTATTTTAAACTCGATTTTCTAAAAATCAAGTTTCAATGAAAAACTCAATTTTTAGAAAATCGAGTTATAGGCAATCAAACTTAAAATAAATAAATAAATACATGGAACTTCAAGGAACTTGAGTTCCATGTAATTTTTTTCAAGTAACTCAATTTTTGCCAAATCGAGTTTCAAAACAGGGGCATTTTCCTAAATAGTTTCAAAATAAGAGCATTTTGCTGGAACTTTTGGCCGAAAGGGGTATTTTGCCATTTTTGCCCTACTTGGCTTATACTTCTTGCAAGGATTCATCACTATTGACCATGTAAAAGCCATTGATTCAACAAATCTCCACCTTGACTTGAATTGGTCAAGCCCTATGAATTAACACATTTGCTGCTGCCACTATAGCCCCTTAGGGCTATCACAAGCTACAAACATTAACTGAGTCCAACCAATGCTTGAAGAATAGGTCTTGTGTCACATAAAATGGCACAACAAATGCCACAACTACCCATGTGGTGAGTTGTGATTGGTGGAGGGGTTATTCAATGCTTGAACTTTTGTTTATTTAATGAGGGCCTTAAAACCTTTTAATTTTTTTGGGGGGAAAAGTGAGGTCCTTAAGTCTTAGGCCTTAAGTCGACATTAAAATGATATATTATTGTATATATCTTTTAGGTTTGTAAGAAGTATTGTGAATAGCAATTGAGAAATATTTTTATTTTAGCTGAGTAAATGAATTTTATTATAAAAAACACAGCCAAGTTCCTTTTTCTCTTCCTTCTAGTAGAGAAGAGGAATGGAGATGGGGATGGTTCCTTCAAGGCTTCAGTACAAAAGATAAGAACCCATTTCGCAACATTGAGAATAGCATTTGAGCATTGATACTTAATTATAAATCTTGGCTAACCAATTTATTATACTTGAGTGATTTTTACATTTAAGAACTTCATTTCCATTTATTATCCTCTAGAGTTTTTGGCATTCCTTTTTATAGATATAATAATATTTGAAATTTATGGAGTCAGCTTCATAATAATTGCTTTTTACTATCAGGCCAAGATATTAACTGGTTTTTGGTGTAAAAATAGATTGAATATTAAATTTCTTATTTGGCAATATTTTACTAATTGAGCTAACTAGAATCCCAATCGTTTTTGGCATTTAAGGACTTCATTTCTAAATACATATTTTTCTCATAAGTTTTATTATGTAAACATGGTTTACTAATAAAAGTGGTGTTAGTAATAAACTATGGTTAACCAAGTAAAAACTTAAAAATGATGTACTTATTAGTAATTACCATTATCCTGAAAAAAAGAGAGTAAAAAATATTGCATTTCTAGCATTACTTATTAAAAAACATTGCAAAAAAAAAATAATAATAATAATCACTATTCATTAAAGTTCACATATCCCAACATATAAGATAAGAATGTTGTTTTATTATGAGTAGACATTTTATTTTCCATCATCCATGTAAGGACTAGATTTGGATCCCTAGCCCAAATGATGGATGGATTCAGGCCCAAAAAGCCTAAAATAATGAATTTGTAGAGAATAGGTTGGAAAATTAGGCTAAAATGAGTTGGATGACAAATAAAGTGAATTCAAATGACAAGAACAGAAAGATAGATTCATTTTAACTAAAGAAAATCATCCTTGGCACTGTTCGAGGAGATCAGTTCTTGTATATTTCTCTTAAGTTTGATTACAAGTTTGTTTCTTGATTGATACAGTGTTTTTCCCTAGATTTCTTGATCCCTTCTTCATGGAGAGTCCTTTCCATTACATAGTTCTCTTTAGATGATCTTAGCCCTCACTTGTTAATCATCCAAGCCACTACTTGAATACTTGTTCCATCGGACACCCTCTCAAGCCCTCTGTGCATTGGGGTAGCCAATACAGTACTGTTCAGGAGTCTTCTCTACATTAATACGGCCAGAGAATTAGATGCAAAGCATTTAATGTGGTGGTAGCAATTTTTTTCCTTAGATATTTTAGGACTCCCCTCTGTCCTTTGATTTTGAAACGCTTACCGATGCCAACAGAATTTCCTGGAACATTCCCCCAAATGGCAGACCGCCTCTACAGACCTCGGCTTTGGTTAGCCGAGGAGGCATTCATCCTCAGCCCAACCTCCAAGGCCATTATGATCAAAACTAACTTTTTCATTTACTAACACGAGCTCACTTGACAATATTTGCTCCTCCTTGGACGATACCTCGTCCTCGGCTTGGGCCTTAGGCCTAATATATACATAGAAAATGAGCTCTTGGGCTTAATACCCCTACAATAGCCCCTCAAGATCCTTCTTTCTGGCTCTTCGGGAAGAAATGATGATTTTGATGTCACCCCAGCTAGTCCGTGTTCATCATACATCACCTCTGCCTGTGTAGATTCCTTTTTAACTGCCCAAGACATGCTTCTAACGCTTTGGCATACGAGACATGCCTTCATTAAATTTTTGCAGCTTTCTGTCCCCCACGTTCTACAACGTGATGCAAATCCAATGGTTGTGGATTTTGTTGGAACATGGGCAGGAATTTTCCCACTTGTAGCTTTCTCTTTGATATAAATACCACTCAAATCAATCGCCCATCTCACTTTAGCATTCATTTAGCTCTAGCACACATACACTGAACCTGCCAACTCTCTTTACTCACTCATGCCTTTATAAATACCAAAAGCCCGTCCGAGGATACTTCTCTTCTTTCTGTAAGTCTTCATAAATCTTTACACTTTGTTTTTCGATAGATTTTTCTTTTCTCTGTACTTTTCCTCTCCTAGGCTCCATTTTCTCCTCTCAGTCTTTTTAGTTCTTCCAAACCTTTCTAAAAATGGGTAGATTCAAGAGTTTAGTAGACTCCGAGGAGGGAATAGAGAGCTTTAGGGCTCAGTATAGGATCCTTCCAAGAGTAGGTATTAGGTATTGTAAAGAGGGGCAATGGCACAGAGACAGGTAAAAGGGAGAAGTAGTGATCCCGATGATTGCCTTCATAGAGGGCAGGATGAGAATCCCTATGGGCACCATAACCAGGGATTATCTTAGGGCCCATAGGTTAGCTCCTACCATGTGTGCCCCAAATATGTTTAGGATCTTAAGTTCTGTAGATGCTCTTAATGAGAGGATGGGTTTAAACCTCACATACCACGATGTCAATTGGGTTTACAACCTCCATTATTTAACGGGGCAAGGGTATTACCTAAAATCTAGGTACCCCGAGATCAAGCTCATTCAATGCCTCCTCGAATCCAACAAGGGCCTCAAAAAGGACTTCTTGATCGTGTTAGGGGAATGGCACGACGGCCTCCCTTGCTCGACGAGAGAGGGGAAACCAGGTGGGGTTTTAGTCTTAGGATGGTTACTTTAAAGTTACCCCCTTTATGCTCTTCTATTTTTTTGTACTTGTATGTGAAATTTTCTTTAATTTGTATTGTTCTTTACTGATGATATTTTTTGTCTTTTCCAATGGTTTTGCAGACAAAAACACTTCCATTCCTAACTTCAACTTTGTGAACCAGGTAAGTTTGGACAAGATCCTAAAGGCCAAGGTGTTCGTCCACACAGATGATTAACTCTGGGTGGCCCACCTGATATTGGACTACATTCCAATATCCAAGAGTTTCCAGGCACTTAAGTGCGTCATCAAAGCTCGGGATCCTCGGCTGCAACGGATCAGTGTTGCTGTTCTAGGATTTCTGATCTTTGGCCTAATTTCGGAAGGCATTCTCACTACTAATCTCATACCATAGGGTATAACCAAGGTAAAGGCCTCCTCTTCCTGTCCCATCACCGAGGAAAAGGAAAAAAAAGAAGAAGAAAAAGGAGAAATAGTTGAAGTGTCCGATTCTGAGGACGACTTTGGGATTTTTGATCAATTTTTATCTCCAGACGCTTCATCTGGTGATCTCAGATAGTCTTCCCCATCCCAGTCCAGCTACCATCGAGGACCTACTTCTCCACCAGACGACATGGAGATCCAACAGAAGTAGAGGTCAACCCTGCAAGAATTGCTGGAATCCCAATCGGGGAAGGACACTCCTGAGAAGCTGGCCCAAACAAAACTCCCCCCTCCTCCACCTGTCCCAACCCTCCGAGCCGACCCTACCGACCATAAGAGGAAGAGGAAGGAGAAGGGAAAGGAGGTGGCAGAGACAGGGAAAAACCTCCTTCCCCATGAAGTTGAGCCCTAGAGGGGGGGCTAAGTAGCAGAGAGGCCTTCGGACGAGGTCAGCCATTAAGGCAGAGTGGAGGGGTGACCACAGAGCTGCATTCCGAGCTTAGGCCCCGCACATGGAGTTGGATGGGTCTCATTTACTTAGTGATGCCTCTATTCGAGACTCCCAGCAGGGCACAGCTGGGTATGTAGCAGATGTGGTGGACCAATCCCTACTACTGCCCAAGGATATGGCTGACCTCAAGTCTATAAGGCAGCATGAAGTCTTCCTCGGACTGAAGAGGGACTTGGGCATGGTAAGTAAGTTTTTAAGTTGACTTATTTATTTATTTAATTTTTATTTTTATTTTTAACTGTACTCCTCTTCCTTTCTAGGCCAACCAAGCCACCTTTAGGGTCGAGGAAATGGTGAACTACTCCCATTGAAAAATGAAGGAGGAAAAGGGAAGGAGGATAGCAACTGTGGACGCCTTCCACGTGGTTGAAAAAAGTATCCAAGAACTTAAGGCTAAGTTGACAGAGGAGGAAAGAGAAAGAAAGAGCGTTGCAGCTGCCCTGGATAGCGCTGAAAGACAACCAGAAGGCCAAAGGGTGTTGCTCCGAAATGCTGAGGACCAGTTGGCCGCCTCCAAGGAGCAGATCCTTACTCTGAAGAAGAAATTGGAAGAGGTCCAAAAGGCCAAGGATCAGGCAGAGAAGGCCAAGGAGGAGGCGGAAAAAGCTAGAGAGGAGGCAGAGTAACAAGGGTATGATATTAGGGTGGCTAAGATCGAGAAAGCCCTTAAGGTCGAGGTCTCAGGGGGATGCAGGACTTATTGCCTCTAGGTATGGAATGAGACTCTCAACCAAGCTGGGGTTGAGGCTTTTTCTGTACTCAGGAAGACAGAAAGTGTCTACTACCCTCAAGCCATCCATGCCTTCTCCTCCAGCAGCTCCAAGGTAGACACTCCTCCCGAGGTGGCCGATCTAGAAAAGAGCAGCCCCAAAATCCCTCCCTCCTCGAGCAGCCCTCTGAAAGTGACTGAGCAGCCCAGGATGAATGAGAAAGAACCTGAGGTGACCAAGGAGGTGGCCCCTGATGCCACCAAGCCCCCGACTGCTCCCCAAGATTCTTCTAAAGACAAAGAGGCCTCCAGGATGGAGATTGTTCTTGCAAGCCTCCTAATTCCTGCCAAGAGTGACTTTAAAGGAGCAGACCAAGGATCCTCGGAGGTTGTAGTATAGCAATCCAAGGTCCCTCCCCAAGGAAAAATTGTAATAAGAAAGAAGTAGATTTTTGTGTAGTTTTTTTTTTTTTTTTGGGTAACTTCTATTTTGGTTTTCATAATTTGTAACCAAGTTACCCCTTTGTATTCAATCTGCCCTGTTTCAGGGCTTTTATTAATGAAAGTTATGCATATTTTCTTTCTTCCTATGATTTACACACTGGTGTTGATATAATTCTCATCTTATCTGATACCTAATGACTGTAGTAATGAGGTAGAACTCTTCCTATCTCATATGGTCAGCAGCAAAACAAGTTAAATTTACTAAGTTCTTCAACGTAATTTTAACTTCAAGAATATACACAATAATGTAGCATACATATAGGTTCAATCAATTCTCAAACAAATACAGGTGTGTTTGCAAATGCTTTAAGTGATGCTCATAAGCATCTACTTGGGACTGTCATCCCAGTGAAAATCTTTGCTGTTTAGAGGGGCTGACTATACTTGGCATTAAAGCAATCAATAAGAAGTACTAATTTACCTTAAGTATGTAGTCCAAAAAGTCTGCAATAACTAAGGCTTTGCCCTGACACTTGGTAACATGGTAGGAAGTATCAATTTACACAAAGTACGTGATCTAAGGAGCCAGACATAGCTAAGGTTCTGTTTGATACTTAGATAGATGACAGAAAATATTAATTTACCCAAAGCATGTGGTCTGAGGAGCCAGGCATAGCTAAGGTTCTGTTTAATACTTAGAAATATCATTAAAGGATATCAATTTACCCATGGTATGTAGTCCGAGGAGTCAAACATGACCAATGTTCTATTTGATACTTAGATAGATGTTAGGAAGTATTAATTTACCCAAAGCATATGGTCTGAGGAGCCAGGTAAAGCTAAAGTTCTATTTAATAACTAGAAAAGTGAATTAACATATCAATTTACCCAAGGTATGTGGTCCGAGGAGCTAGGCATGATCGAGATTCTGTTTGATACTTAGATAGATGTCAGGAAGTATTAATTTACCCAAAGTATATGGTCTAAGGAGCCAGGCATAGCTAAGGTTCTGTTTAATACTTAGAAAAGTGAATTAATATATCAATTTACCTAAGGTATGTGGTCCAAGGAGCCAGACATGACCAAGGTTCCGTTTAATACTCAGAAAAGTAACTTAGCATATAATTTACCTAAGGTATGTGGTCCGAGGAGCCAAACATGATCAAGGTTTTGTTTGATACTTAGAAAGGTAACATTAAGTATTAATTTACTCAAACCATGTGGTCCGAGGAGCCAAATATAGCTAAGGTTCTGTTTAATACTTAGAAAAGTAACTTAGCATATCAATTTACCCAAGGTATGTGGTTCGAGGAGCCAGGCATGACCAAGGTTCTGTTTGATACTTAGAAAGATGACATTAAGTATTACTTTACCCAAAGCATGTGGTCTAAGGAGCTAGGCATAACTAAGGTTTTGTTTAATACTTAGAAAAGTAACTTAGCATCTCAATTTACCCAAGGCATGACCAAGATTTTGTTTGATACTTGGAGTAACAATAATATGGAGCTCAACAGATAATGTAATAAATGAGAATGTGACAAGAAAAACTTTCATTAATAATAATACATTTTCAGGTTATTTACATTCCAGGGATGTAGTACAACATTCTCATCTAGGTCTTCAAGATGATATACACCTATTCCATCCATCAAGGTGATGTAATATGGCCCTTCCCAGTTGGGCCCTAACTTTCCCTATGCTGGGTTCTTTGTAGTACCTAGAACCTTTCTTAACACCAAGTCTTTAGGTGCCAATGGCCTTAGCTTCACGTTGGCATCATACCCTTGCTTGAGCTTGTGTTGATAATAGGCTAATTGGACCATGGCATTTTCTCTTCGCTCTTCAATTAAGTCTAGGCTCCTTCTTAATAGCTCATCATTATTGCTCAGAGTGAAAGAACTTGTTCTCAATGTGGGGAATCCAATCTCCAGAGGAACAACAGCCTCAGCTCCATAGGTCATTAAAAATGGGGTCTCCTCAGTGGACCTACGAGGTGTAATTCGGTATGTCCAAAGGACGTGTGACAACTCTTCCACCCATTTTCCCTTCGCATCAGCCAACCTCTTTTTAAGCCCACTCACTATGACCTTATTGACAGCTTCAGCTTGTCCATTCCCTTGGGGATATGTGCGGGTAGAGTATCTATTTGTTATACCTAGGTCACAACAATATCTCTTGAAAGCTTTAGTATCAAACTGAAGTCCGTTGTCCGAGATGAGAGTGCGAGGAATTCCAAACCCAGTGAAAATACTTTTCCAAACGAATCTCTAGGCATCCATGTCCCTGATATTCGCCAATGGTTCAGTTTCAACCCACTTGGTGAATTATTCTATGTCGACCAACAGATATCTCTCATTTCCTGCTGCCATGGGGAAAGGACCTACGATATCCAAGCCCCATTGAGCAAATGGCCAAGGGCTGGATAGAAGATTAAGGACACCTCCTAGTTGATGAATGTTTGGTGCAAATCTTTGGCATTGGTCACACTTTTCATATACTCTTGTGCTTCCCTTTGCATATTTGGCCACCAATAGCCTTGAGTGAGTGCCCTGTAGGACAAAGATTTGCCCCCTGTTTGGCTTCCATAAATCTCTTCATGTAATTCTTCTAAGAGCAGCTCAACCACTTTAGGGTGTATGCATAGCAGATATAGGCCAGAAAAAGATCTCTTATACAATTTTTGGTCCTCGGACAGCCAAAACTGAGGAGCCTTTCTTCGCACCTTGTCAGCCTCTGACTTCTCCTCGCGTAGGACATCCTCTTTAAGGAACAGTACTATGAGGTCCATCTAGCTAGGTCCCACCCTAATCTGATGAATGTGAGCCATGTTTCTCCCTACTTCAGTAGGCTTACACAAGTCTTCCACAAGAATTACCTAAGGTAAACTTTGTGCCGAGGAGGTTGCTAGCGTGGCAAGAGAGTCAGAATGTGTATTTCTACCTTTAGGAATTTGTGATAAGTTAAAAGATTCAAATCTTAACTGTAAATATCTAACCTAGCTCAAGTACTCTTGCATTCTGAGATCTCTGGCCTCCAACTCTCCTTGAACTTGGCCTACAACCAGCCTTGAATCAGAGAATATTTCCACCGCTTTTCTACCCATCTTCTGAACCATGGTCATCCCGGCCAACAGAGTTTCATACTCGGCCTCATTGTTTGTGGCCAAGAAACCCAATCTTAAGGATTTCTCAATTATGATCCTCTCTGAAGATATCAGAACTAGCTCCACTCCAGATCTTCTGTGGTTCGTAGCACCATCAACATATACCTTCTAGGACAAAGGTTTCTGTAAGGAGATTGCATCAACCGATTTTCCATCCATGTTCTGCTTCTCTACTTTCTCTTCTAGTGGGGTTTCAATAAATTTGGCCACAAGATTGGCGAGAACTTGACCCTTGACAGAGGTGCGAGGCATATACTTGATATTAAAAGCCCCTAGGATCGTACTCCACTTGGCAATCCTTCCTGTATAACCAGCACTCCGAAGTAGAGACCTAAGAGGAAGATAGGTCAAGACAACAACAATGTGTGATTGGAAGTAGTGAGGGAGCTTGCGCATAGCATGCACAACTACTAAAATGGCCTTCTCTAGGGGTAGGTAATGGATCTTGGCCTCATGAAGTGACTTGCTCACATAATAGACTAGCCTTTGTACACCACTTTCAACCCGTACAAGTACCAAGATTACCGCGTGTGAAGCCACGGCAATATAGGCAAACAAAACCTCATCCACCTCAGGCCTGGACATAATGGGTTGTCGAGAAAGATACTCTTTCAACCGCTGGAAAGCCAGGACACACTTCTCGCTCCATTTGAATCCCTTCCACTTGTTCAACAATTGAAAGAAAGGTCTACACCTATCTGCTGACCGAGAGATGAATTGGTTTAGAGCAGCGGTCATCCCTGTTAGTTTCTAGACCTATTTGGGATTTCGAGGTGGTTGTAAATTGTTGATTGCTTTAATCTGGTCAGGATTAACTTTAATTCCGTGATGTGTAACCATGTACCCTAAGAACTTCCCTGATCCAACACTAAAAGAACATTTAGAAGTATTGAGTCGTAGTTTATGCCTCCTCAAGATCTCAAAGATGTTCCCGAGGTCATTAATGTGCTCAGATTCCAACTTGTTCTTGACCACCATGTCGTCTATGTAAATCTCAATGTTCTTCCTAAGTTGTGGCTCAAACATCCTTTGATAGGTAAACCCTGCATTCTTTAGACCAAAGTGTATTACCTTGTAGTGGTAATTCCCAGTGGGAGTAACAAAAACTGTTTTCTCCTAGTCGTCCAAGGCTAAAGGTATCTAGTGTTACCCTTGAAAGGCATCAAAAAAACTCATTCGAAAATGGCCTACAGTTGCGTCCATTAGCTGATCAATCCTAGGCATGGGGAAAGGGTCCTTTGTGTTGGGAAATTTAGACCCTGGTTGATAGAATTAACAAGTTTTAAACCCAAGTTGTTAATTAGATTTATTATGAATAAAACTTGTTAAAACAAACAAACATCGATATCATGTCAAAATCATGCAGCGGAGAAATAAATAAGACAAGATATGATGACCTAGGAAAACCAATGAAACAAAATAGTTTCACAGTAAAAAACCTGAGGGGAAACCTTCCCGAAAAGCAATTCACTATAGTAAAGAGAAGTTTCAGATCTAGTACAAAATCTTTGTCCCTAGACTCTACAATCCCCGTAGATGAACTCACAGCAGAAACCTTCTACCGCTTCAGAACCTCTGTACTCTTCAATATATGAACGCCACCCTTTTTGTATGGATCCCAATACGTGACCAACCAATGATGCGCGGCTCCCAGTACGTGACTAACACACCAACTTGAAGAAGATGTTGGCTGCAAAGTTCTTCGCTTTATCAATAATGAAGATCAAGAAGCACTTGATTACAAAATCCTAAGGCGCAAAGATGCAATAGCTTCTTTCAGAGAGAATAAGGCATTGGTCACCTTTTACATATGTTCTCCTTGTATTCTCTTATGTGACGGCCTCTGAAATAAGCCTTATATATGTCTAAGGTTGTGAGAAAAGAAACCCTACGCATATATGTTAGCATGGGTCGAAAATCAGATCTGGAAATTTGAATCTTGTAATTCTCGATCGATCGAGGAGGTGTCGAGGGGATAGAAATTTGCTCGCTCAATCAACCTAGCTATCGAGAGGTGTTGAGATTGAGATAAAAAGCAACTAAAGAGCTCGACAGATAAGCCAGGTGTCGAGCAGCTATCGAGCTTTAAAATTCAGCACTTTCTCACTTGATTCTTGGACAAACTTGCATGGCTTTAACACTTGAACTTGAAACAAGGTCTCTTGAAGTATTAAACACATCCTAGATCTACCCAAATATAAGTAAAGTGCGTTTTGTAAAAGGATTAAGCAATTACATAAAATAGTGACATATGTTCCTAACAAGTGAATCACATATGTCCTAATACTTTGGACAAGTTTTGTTCAAGTTTATGAAGTCTACACACACTTGCCACTTCCCATTCTTCTTCTTTACTACCACTATATTAGTCAACTACTTAGGGTAGAAAACTTTATTAATACCCTAGCCTACTTAAGTTTCATCACCTCGTTTTTGACAGCGTCAGAATGATCCTTAGATGAGCGCCGAGGTGGTTGCTTCTTGGGGGTGACTGATGGATTGACATTCAAATGATGGCAGATGAAGTTCGAATCCACCCCCAGTGCTTCATAAGCACTCCATGCAAACACATCAATGTTCCTCTTTAGAAATTCTACCAGCTTTTCCTTCTCCTGAGGAGGTAGCTAAGCCCCAACCTGAAAAAACTTCTCCGGGTCATCAGTTAGGATAATTTTCTCTAAATCCTCGCATTTCGCCTCCTCGGCTGGCCCATTGATAGTTAACACCAGAGACTTTGACTGCTATAAGCCCCCTTCAGCAGAGGTCGAGGACTCAGCTGCCAGCTGATGCATAATTGTAGCCACGAGGCATTGCCTAGCCATGGACTGACTCCCTACAAGCTCCTCAATCCGGTCCCTTGATGGGTACTTCACCTTCAAATGTAGAGTAAAAGAGACAAGCCCCAGGTCATGAAGCCAGGATCTGGCCACAATGGCCGTGTACGGAGAGTATGCATCTACCATAATGAAGTCCATTTCAACCACTTCTGAACCTGCCTGTACGGGCAATCTAATTAAACCCCTAGGGATGATAACCTTCCTATCAAAACTCACCAAAGGTGAATCATAAGCTGTTAGATTCTCAGGCTTTAAGTTCAGCCCTCTGTATAAGTCATGGTACATAATCTTTGCATCATTGCCCTAGTCCACCATTACCCTCTTCACATCATATCTTCCTATTCTGAGGGTGACTACAAAGGCATCATCATAGGGCTGGATGGTTCCTATCTTGTCCTCGTCCGAAAAACTCAGTGTCCGTCGGATCCCTACTCTAGCCCTCTTTGGCTCAGAATTGGATTCCTTGGCTGATAGCCGAGCTACGGACATCACCCTGGAAGGATGAGAACCAGTCTTCCCAGGTGCAGTAAAGATAACATTAATTGTGCCCAACGGGGGCCTTGAAGAAGTGTTCCCCTGAGTCCCTGACCTTGATTGGTCTCCTTGCCTGTTTGGTCGATACAAAAACTGCTGTAACATTCCCTCTTTGACCAATTGCTCCAGATGGTACCACAGAGTTCTGCAGTCCTCGGTGGTATATCCCCGTTCTTGGTGGTATTGGCAATGAAGGCTTTGATTGCGCCTCAAGGGGTTTCCTCCCATTTTGTTTGACCATTTGAAATATGGCTCGTTCTTGATTTTCTCTAGGACTTGATGCACTGGTTCTCAGAACATAGTGTTAACTGCCTGGGGAGCCGTAGACCCAGATTGTCCAGCAAAATCCCTTCGAGGTTTATTATTGTTGTAGCGATCCGATTTAAAATACCTCCTCTCCTGAGGGATAACCTTACCTTTCCCCGTTCCTTGCTGTTAGTCTTCCTCCACTCTCTTGTATTCATTAATGTGGTCCATGAGTCTACGCACGCTCTTTATCGGCTTCTTGGTCAAAGATTTTCTTAAATCATGCTCTGTGGGCAGGTTGACCTTGAAGATCCTTATAGCCATGTCATCAAAATCCCCATCAATCTCGTTAAACATCTCCCAGTATCTATCCAAGTATGTTTTCAGGGTCTCACCTTCTCGCATGGACATGGACAATAGAGAATCTAAGGGCCGAGGAACCCTACTACACGTAATAAAACGAGACACAAATGCTCGGGTGAGCTCCTCGAAGGAGTTAATAGAACTTGCACCTAGACCATCAAACCACCTCATAGCCACAGGCCCCAAGTTAGATGGAAATACCTTGCACATCAAGGTTTCATTCTTAGAGTGTATAGACATTCTCTGGTTGAAGTGACTTACGTGTTCCATGAGATCTGTACAGCCATTGTACATGGTGAACGTGGGCTGAGTGAACCACCGAGGAAGTCTCCCTTCCTCAATCCTGCATGTGAAAGGCGATCTGGAAATTTGTTTGAGCACTTTGCTCATCACGTCATTCCCCAAGCCTTTAGAAGATGAGCTTTTGTTTCTGTGCTCATGGTGGTAGTCCTCATTATACGAGAAAGACTCATTGGGAGGAGTCCTTGATCTTTGCCTATAACTACTGTCCTCCTCATCGTCAGAAGAGAAATTAGAAATAGAAGGAGTTCGCCTTCTCCATTCGTGGTGCAACTTTCTTTTTAAATAATTAATCTCCTGTTGCATGGCTTTGGTATTTTTCTCCTGAGAGAGGTGGCTACCACCCTTAGAATGACTCCCACTAGTATGGGTAGTATACACACTCCCCTCTCGGTCCCTTCTTCGCTCGAGGTTGAAAAAATGATCTTCATGTTGGGGCTCCCTAGATTTTGCATGGTGTGAACTTGAACCTACCATAGTTGGAAGTCAGACTCATTATAACATCAGAATTTCTCACAGACAATGCTAATTGTAAGGACTAGATTTGGATTCTTATCCCAAATGATGGATGGACTCAGGCCTAAAAAACACAAAACAATGAATATGTAAAGAGTGGGTTGGAAAATTGGACTAAAATGAGTTGGGTGACAAATAAAGTGAATTCAAATGACAAGAACAGAAAGATAGATTGATTTTAATTAAAGAAAATCATCCTCGACATGGTCTGAGGAGATCAGTTCTTATATATTTCTCTTACATTTGATTACAAGTTTGTTTCTTGATTGATACAGTGTTTCTCTCTAGATTTCTTGATCCCTTCTTCATGGAGAGTCCTTTCCATTATATAGTTCTCTTTAGAAGATCTTGGCCCTCCACTTGTTGATCATCCAAACCACTACTTGAGTACTTGTTCCATCGAACATTCTCTCAGGCCTTTTGTGCGTGGGGGTAGCCAATGCAACACTGTTCAGGGGTCTTTTCCACATTAATGAGGCCAGCGTGTTAGATGCAAAGCATTTAATGTAGTGATAGTAGCTTTTTCCTTAGATAGTCTAGGACTCCCCTCTATCTTTTGTTTCTGAAATGCTTACCGATGCCAACAGAATTTCCTGAAATATTCCCTCAGATGGCAAACCATCTTTACGGACCTCGGCTTTGGTTAGCCGAGGAGGCATTCATCCTCGCCCAACCTCCAGGGCCATTATGATCAAAACGTACTTCTTCATTTACTAACACGGGCTCCCTTTAGAATGTTTACTCCTCCTCGGACGACACCCCATCCTTGGCTTAGGCCTTAGGCCCAATATATACATAGAAAATGAGCTCATAGGCCCAATACCCCTACAATCCATAATATGTCACGCGTATTATTTAATTTAATTAAATTAAATTAAATTTAAATTTAATTTAATTTAATTTTTTTAATAAAAGTATTGCTTACTTTCTGGAAAATGAAAAAAAATGGATGTATGGCTGCATGACGATGATAACGATAACAACCATAAAGTCTATCCAAAAAAATAATCTTAGTCTCAAATTTTGTTTGAAGTTAATTATAAATGCTCAATAAATTAGTTAGAGTCTTCCACGTATATTTTTTCTTTAGTAAGAGATATCCCAATGAATATCTATAATAGATCCATCTTTAAGAGCACTTATAGCAATGGAGTTAAATAGCTATATAGCTATTTTAGCTCCACCAAAACACCAAAAACCACCATCCAGCAGTGGAGCTATACCTATATTTTTTAACTTAATTACTATAGTGCACATCTATAGATAGATGTGCATTGTAGCTGAAAGCTAAATATATATATATATATATATATATATATTCCAGCTAGGGATTAAAATAATACCACTTGCTCCTTTTTTTTTTTCATTCTTTTATCACACCGTGCCTCTCTCTCTCTCTCTCTCACTCATTCACTCTCATCTTATCATCTAAAGCTCATCTCTCTCAAGCTCACTCTCTTAACTCTGGTTTCTGAAGCTCACTCTGTTTACCGCCACCGGCCTGACCATCGTCAATGTTGCTGCCACCGAAGCTCGACGTCACCAACCCACCAGCCATCCCAAGCCATCGATCAGCCTCAGACCCATGCTGCCATCCACCTCAAACCCACGCTGTCGATCCGCCTCAGACCCACTTCTCTTTCGCTGATCCACTTCAGGTCAGTTGTCTCTATCTCCTTCATAAGGATGCTTGGGGTTTTTGATTTGGGTATAACATCAAAGAATGTGGGATTTTTGATTTAGGTATAACATCAAAGAATGTGGGATTTTTGATATATGATATTTTATTGTTGTTCTGGGTTATTGGTATTTACCATGAATTTGAGGTCAGATTTCTTGTTAGGATGAATTGAAATTGGAATAGTGGGTCACAATTTCCACGAATTGGTAGGCTTTAGGAATACTGTGTGCCTTTTTTTCAAGGCACATAGCAGGGGAAAATAATGTTTGTTTGGTAATGTTTGATATTTACACTTTATTTTCATTTTGTGTTTAATTTGTTTGTTGGGTCCATGAGAGGTTAAAATGTGGATAACTTAGTTTAAGAGGAATGTTTGGAAAGTTTCCTCTATCTCTCTCTCTCTCTCAAAATGAATAACACCATTTTTCTGATGCTTTTCTTTTTCTTTGCTTTTTTTTTAATGGCTGTATATTTTATCATTAGAAACCATAATTATTTGTGGAAAAGATTTTTATGTTTGCTATCATGATAATTGAGAAATTGTTTTAGTAAAAAAAAAAAAAATGTATAAGTATAATTTGGGGTTAAAAAAATCACATGTTAACACTAGACAATTATTTGCTATCGTGTGGCGGTGGCGGCAGCGGTGGAAGAGTCGGTGATGGCAGCAATGGTGGCGGCGGTGGTGGAAGAGTCGGTGGCGGCGACGGTAGTGGCAGCGATAGCGATTGCGGTGGCGGTGTAAGAGTCGGTGCTGGCCACGGTAGTGGCGGCGGTAGTGGCAGCGGTAGTGGTTGCAGGTGGTTGTGATTGTTGTTTATTGTAGTGGATATATTATTTTATTGTAGTAGATATATTATTTTATTGTGTTGAAAACTAAAATAGATCCATTGTTGCAATATGTGTGTAGATAAAATAGATAAACTAACTTTTGATGGAGCTAAATAACTAAATTTTTAGCTTCATTGCTATGGATGCTCTAATGAAATATCTAAATTTTATGCTAACCATCAATCTACCATCAATCTACTGTGACAACATAGTTGGAGTACAATTAGACTCTATTTTTTTCATTCTCAAGTCTCGACTGCCCTAGTTACAACCACAACAGCTGAAATTGCCGCACAGTCCCAGACAAAAAAAATACCCATATAAGACGAAATTCAATAGCTAAATAGCTAAATTTTTAGTTCCACTACTATGGATGCTCTAATAAAATATCTAAATTTTATGCTATCCATCAATCTGCTGTGACAACATAGTTGGAGTACAATTAGACACTATTTTTTTCATTCTCAAGTCTTGACTGCCCTAGTTACAACCACACCAGCTGAAATTGCCGCACAGTCCCGGACAAAAAAAATACCCATATAAGACGAAATCCAAATTATCAAACTTTGTCACTTGCCAAGCACTACTTCCTCTCATTCGTGCTTATCAAAAAGAAAAAAAAAGAACTTCCTCTCATTCGTTATCAAGCTCAGAGTCACAGAATCGCACAAAGTCCACTACAAAATAGCTCCCCACTACCCCACTGACCACACCACATTTCTCTAAACAAAAAAGTACTCACAACCATGGCCTCCTCAGCCACCCCTCAAACCCTCAAAGCTCGTCTAAACAAAGCTAATGAAGAACCCCTCTACGGTCTCTTCCTCCTTAGCTTCTCTCCCACCCTCGCTGAAATCGCAGGCCATGCAGGCTATGACTTCGTCGTCGTCGACATGGAACACGGCCATGGTGGCATCTCCGAAGCTCTCCCTTGTCTCCAATCCCTGGCTGCAACTCAAACCCCAGCTATCCTTAGAATTCCTGAGAGTTCTGCAGCATGGGCCAAGAAAGCACTCGACTTAGGCCCACAAGGCCTCATGATCCCCATGATCGACGATCCTGAGTTGGCCAAGAAAGCCGTCTCCTATTGTCGGTACCCACCAAATGGAGTCCGTGGAGCGGCCCACCCGGTTGTGAGAGCCTCCAAGTACGGTATCGATGAAGAGTATATAAACAAGTGTGAGAAAGAGTTGTTGATAATGTGCCAGGTTGGGTTTTTCTTTTTTCTTTTTTCTTTTTTTTTGGGGGCTAAATAAACATTTAAAAAAAAAAAAAATACTATTTGAGAAAATAACATCATTTAGAAATTATTGTAAGATCTAGTTTTGTTTGGTTGAACTCGTCTCTTGAAATCTTATTTCAAAATTTTGAGTTTAACTATGAATCTTTATTATGAATCTTTAATAAATTAATTAGGACATGTATATATATATATATATATATATATTTTTTTTTTTTTTTTCATTCTATTTTATCTAAACCAAAGTAATTTGCATATACGATATAAATCTTTTAGTGAAGTTTAATTCATATTTTCAGCGGAACTTGTCTCTTGTCTCTCTAAGGAAAAAATTATGCAATACTTAAGGAATATAATAGCGTTGTACTCTATTTTGTCATTTGATTTGTGGAGTTCACCGTAAAATTAATTATTAGAACCTATTAACCGTAAAATTAATTATTAGAACCTATTATATTACGTGAAAAGAAAGTTATATAATTAGGATTTGATGGGTCCATTAATGCATCCAAGCTTTGCCCATAAAATTACTCATTTTTAAGAGAATAGTTATATTTCGGGTAAGTTCTAATTAGCTCAATTGGTAAAATTTCTGATGGTTATATAAGAGATCTGAGGTTCAATTCCTGTCTACATCAAAAACTGATTGGTGTCTTAGTCTGATGATAAAGAGCTATCATTAGGAGCGGACGCCATAAATTAAAACTCTCTCTAAAAAAAATTATATTTCCAAATACCTTTTAAACAATCCTAATTAAGCAAAATAAAATTTTTAAATAATACTATTATTAACCTAAATTAGCTTGCAGGTTGAGTCCATGGAAGCTGTGAAGAATGTTAAGGATATCGCTGCTGTTGAAGGGGTTGATTGTGTTATGATAGGGCCGATGGATTTAAGTGTCAATATGGGGTGGTTGAGGGAGCCAGTGAACGAGAAAGTGAAGGAGGTGATGAGGGTGGCTGAAAAGGCAGTGTTGGATTCTGAGAGTAAAACCTACCTGGCTGGGTTTGCAATGCCAAATGATGGACCTGATGAGCTTAAGAGACGTGGATATCATATGGTGTGTGGTGGTGTTGATGTGGGTTTGTTTAAGAGTGCTGCTGTTGATGATGTGAAAAGGTTTAAGATGAATTGATCACAGACTACCTGTTAATCAGGGCCCAAGTTTGTTGTTGAATAAATCTAGAGATATAAGCACATCTAATTTCACACTTTATTGATTTGTGCAATTATGAGTGATGAACATTTTCTGTTCTTTACTGATTTGTATGATCTATCACTTTTCATCAACTATCACATAAATCAACCAATTGTGAGATTAGACAATAAAATAATTTTACCCATGGATTTTTTTTTTTAGTGGCTTTTGTGTGTTATATACGTTTTATTTTGTTTTGGGGTGGTTTTTGGGTATTTGGGTTTAGAAATACTAGGTTCTGTTGATGTGGGGTTCTTTAGCAAACCAGGGTTGCAAATCGAAGTTTTGGACTTACAGCCATGGGCGGCCATTGTAAATTTTGTCACCAAAACTGAGAATAGATGAATAAATAAGAGTTGTGGCAGTATTGACTATCGATTGAAATGATGTAAATATTCAATAAAACCCATGAAATAGAAGTTCTTTATCAATATCTTACCATTGAAGAAAGAAAGTGGTCCATCAACACGAATAATGTAGTCTTGTATATTATTTTGCTTGATTGGAACCCTTTTCTTTACTTATGTCTTTCTCCTCTCATTTCAGATGTTACGTAGTTTTTCCAGTGTGAAAATTTATTGAAATGCAAATTAATTGGATGACTTTTTTTTTCCTCTTTATTTATTTATTTTTTTAAATCATGCAAATGGGAGGACTAGCATCTTATATTGTTTCGGGTAAAGTATAATGTATCTCATTTGGTTTGGTGGTGTCACAATTTACTTCACAAAAGTTTAATAGAAAAATGTGTAAAATCTCATCAAGATACTTTAAGAGAACTCACATTGGTAAGTATATAATAGAAAAATGTGTAAAATTTACATAAATGACAAATGTTAGTCAGTGTATATTTGTGTAAATTACACTATAATTGTGTAAATTGCCTTTTCACCTATTATAGTTTGTGTAAACTTACATTAATATTATTCATTTTACATTTAATTTCTTCTCATTTTTTACGTATCTTGATGATAAAAGAAGAGAGTGTATGAGGGTTGTTATGTGTAATTTTTTTTTTTTTTTAAATCAAGAAAATTTGATATTTTAATGAAATATAATATAAAATAGATAATCTGATGTGGAGTTTTTTGAAAAGTGAGTATGTAAAATAAATAAAACGTGGATTCTTATGCTAAAATAGACAGAAATTTGTGTATGAGCTGATGCGAATTCTATAATTGAACTTAGACATTATTTGTTTCAATGAAAAACCTTATATAAAAATAGCTTTCCGTATTTTTCTATGTTTTGTGGTATCGAAAAAAATGAGTTAAAGAAAAAATATCGCTTAACTTCTATTATTTAGTTTGAAATAAAATATAGATGTTTTTCGTTAAAATTTTCTTGAAAACAACTCGATCTCATGCGAATCTAAATAAGGAAAACAATTTTATCTCATGCAAAGCTAAATACAAAAAGTTAAGAGATAATTTTCCAACTCATTTTAAAGTCACTACTAAACATAGAAAAAGAAGACAGTTTTCGAGAAAATACTTTTTGGAAAGAGATGTGCTACGTCCACAACATTTTCACAGTAAATCTTAAGTGATAAGTTGTTATTGGTTCTAATTTAAATCCACCATTGAAATTGCTTTTTTCTCACTAGTAACAGCCAATAATAATTTGATAGGCCAAAAACGAATTGACCCTTTGTGATAAATTAACCAATTAATTTAGCCAAGTGTTAATTAACTTAATTAATATGCAAACGCATGGTAGCACAAACAAATCACCAAATAACTAAATATGCAGCGGAAAATAAATGACACGGTGATTTGTTTACGAATGGGAAAAACCTAACGACAAAAACCCCATCGAGTGATTTTCAAGTCACTACTCTCGAAATTCCACTATTATCATAACAAGCGGTTACAAATAAAGGAATCACAATACCTTATACCAACCTACAGTTGAACTCTTACCCCAATACTCAATTGGACTTATTTTGTAATGGCAATTTCCCTTTTTGATGCACGACTCCCAAGTACGTGACTAACTAATGTGCGGATCCTAATACGCGACTTCAATCACCAACTAGAGAAGGTTGTTGACTGCAAAGTTCTTCAGTTCATCCCAACGATGAAGATCAAGAAGATGCTTGGTCACAAAATTTTACGGTGCACATACACAACAACTTCTTCACAAGAATGGTGAACTAGGGCAAAACTTTGTCTCCGGTTACAAATTGCTTGAGCAAACTTTACTCAACACTTGTGCAACTTGTGTACACTTTGATGGCCCTTAAAATAATCATTTTATATATCTAGGGTTAAAAGAAAAGAAGGCCTAAACACATAATCACGGATTAGAGTCAAAATAGAACTGAAATTCTGTTTTTCATAAAGCTCGACAGATAGCTGTCTGTCAAGGTGCTGTCAAGCAGTTGTTGAGCCACGGGGCTGGAACAACTTCTTAAGCTCGATGGATAGCTAGCTGTCAAGCTAACTGTCGAGTTTTAATAAACAACACTTTTTCAGTTTGAATCTTGGACAGTTTTGCATGTCTTTAACACTTAATCTTGAAATATAGTTTCTTGAAGTATTAAACACATCCTAGATCTACCCAAATACAAGTAAAGTGCGTTTTGTCAAAGGATAAGCTAATTACATAAAATAGTGACATATGTTCCTAACAAGTGAATCACATATGTCCTAACATAATCTATTAATTAGAATTTATTATAAATATGTTGTTCACACAATATTTCTCTTTTTGAAAAATGATTCATTTTCTATAAAATATTTTACCCAAAGCCATAAATTACTTGAAATGATGATATTCTTTTTCTTTTCTTTTTTTTTTTTTTTTTTGAGTAAATGAAATGGTGATAATCAACAATTCAATATTGCTTGCTTCTAGCCTACTATTAATTAAGACAAGCAACACGACAAATATATAACCAAAAGTTTTTAATCAGAATTGATTGCAAATCTGCAAAACATGTTTTAGAAAAAGATGTCCAAAATATTGCATCAAAATAGATTTTTGCACGATGGCAAGCCATTCTCTCAGTTTTTTATTTTAACATAAAATTCATAAAAAGAACCCAAAATAGCATCCCCGATTTCTTTACACGTGAATTCTTGCAGAATCCAGCCCAAAATGTCCGAAAAGAAGCCAGCACAGCAGCCCCAACTCCCAAAGCTACCTAAATAGTCACCCCTCAACAATACTAATCAGGCAAAGAATCCTGACCAGGTAGTATTAATTGTATAGATGCATAATATGGATTATGAAAAAATGTAGAAAATTAGGAGTTGTTAGTCAAAGAAGCAAACTATAGCCAGCCAACATGAAGAAAATTAAAGAGACAAAGGCGCCCAAAACAAGATTTGGTAGCCCATTTGTCCATTTCATGTGCGGCTTTGTTATATTCTCTACTCACCCACACTTGAAGGAGGGTCTGAAAGAGGATTGCCCTTTTAACTTGATCTCATAAATATCTTTTTCAACTCGAGCTATTTACCAGTTGGATCTATTCTTGGGACTGTCTAATACATTACAGTTAGAGCATCTCCTTCTGCACTCCTAACTCCTGTGCCCATCTAACTCCTTGAGTTTCAACCACTAAAGCAGACACAGTTGAGAACGTTCTTATCCATGCTTTCAAGCAATCATCTACATAACTCCTCACTACTATCGCAATGTGCCATTACCATTTAACCAGCAGCATCAACATTTGCTTTCTACCAAAAATATGGTCTTTCCCACTGGAGCTGTTTAGAAGTTTGTTTGCAAAGTTAGGTATTCGGAGCCATATGTATAACTTCAAGCTTCCATGCGTGCAGAGCATCATTGGATTCGTCTCAAAATTCCGGATCATTAGCATACACATCTCGCATAATTACCAAAGCTATTTGAAATCATTTCATAACTTCCAAGTGTTCTCCTCTGTATTAAAGTAGCTCAGATTTTAACCATGCAGTGTAATCCTGTAAAAATCTGATGAGAAATAATGTATCTTTACCATTCAAGCACAGCAAAAAGTGTCACAAACAACCAAAATTTCAAGAATCCAGGTGAATTTTGCCACTCGGATGAGTGTTCATATAGGCAGTCATATGCTGTCATACCCCTTGAATAATTTCTTGTTTATTGTCCCACACTGCTTAGATTACAACTACCATATAACTTTATAATAGGTACCACGTGCTCCATAGAGCACCGAGCTGGGTAGCGCTGGCTTGTAACTCGAGCGAGGGTATCAAAGGGACGGAACAATGATTTGATTCACTTGGTAGAGTCAGTGGGCGCTAGTTCCTGGCTCGCCCGTTCCAAGTTGAGAGTTGAACCATGTGATTTGGGCGAAGGCCTGGGTCTTGTGGTTCCTAGCGTGGAGGGCACAGCGTGAGGCTGGTTTCACAGAGCAGCGAAAACCTCCCGCTCTCAACAGTGGAAGGATAACGGGCTGGTGTGCTTCTGAACCCAAATTGCCTTGTGAGTCGGGTTCGATTGAACCTTCTCTTTTTATTTTTTTAATCTTTTGAATTCAATGATCCTAATTTTTTTTCTTTTTTGAGAAACTATGGGAATTATTCAATAGGTCTGCTGCATTAAAGGGAATGCCACTCTGGTTTCTGCGAACTCTACTGCATTAATGGGACACGCATTTGCATAAAAGAATTATTTACCAGGAAATAGGATTTAAACATGTACCAAATGCAACATGTAATTTATCTAACTTTTCTTTTCTTTTTTAATCTCCATTAACTTATGAATTGCCTTTGCTGCAGGCAATTTATTGATTTCTTCAAGTTTAAACGATCATTTTCAATAAAAGCTACCTCCAACTTCAATACCTAATCTATATATGAACCACATTAATTTCTCTACTCTATTTGAAGTTATCTTTTCTTATAATAAGCATTATTGTTATAAATATTATATTTGCACTTAAAATATCTAAACTTAATATAGACCTTGTTTGCTATGACAATGATTTATACTTTACATCCTTTCAAATTTTCAATGCACATTCATGATGTACGTTATAGATTGTTAAATTGGCAGGGCAATGTTTTTAATTATTTGTTATCCTAGTAGTTTATCTAAGAGACATGATAACTCATATGCATAATTTTGGTACCTAAAAACTCGTAAGTCAAGGTGGAAGACCAGGTCATAATAACTGAAGTGGATCTGATTACTCATATGCATCATTTTGGTACCTAAATTTATCCTATCACTTCCTAAAAATTAGGAAAGCTCTTTTATTGATAATTCCTGTCCCTAAAATTAGGAAAGCTCATATAGACCAAGCCAGTCTTCATCACATATCCCAACAGGTGTCCTCCAGACAAGACCAGGTCATAACAGAGTCGGTATTGGTATTCACAGCATTATGTGAATCTTCAAGCTTCCATGTGTGCTGAACACCCGGCTGCATTAACATAAGTAGTTATTGCTACAAGCTGATATTGAATGATGTATTTATTGTTTGAGTTTGTAAAAAGTACTGTGAATAGTAACTAAGAGAATTTTTTTTTGAACCAAGCAACTGATAATTGATTTTCATAAATATTGGCTAATTAATTTATCATACTTGAGTGTTTTTGGCATTTGGGGACTTCAATTCTAGATACATACTTTCTCAAAGGTTTTATTATGTTGACATGGTCTATATATTAACAAGAGTGGTGCCGGTGATAAACTGTGGTTGAGTAAAATCTTGAAAATGATGTACTAATTACAACAATTGTGAAAAAAGTAGAAGAAGTAAAAAATGACATTTTTCGCATTACTTAAAGAAAAAATATTGTGTAAGAGCAAAACCAGATATTTAAACACACAAAAACCCACCATTCATTGAAGTTCATATATTCCAATGCAACATATAAAAATGTTATTTGGATAATGTTTATTACAAATTGCTTATTACACACATAGTATTACACGTATTTAGTTTTTGAACATAAATCATGACTTCGCAATTTTAGTTCAAAAAATAAATTATGAGTACGGTATGTAGGAGTGTGCAGAAAACCCGTCAACCTGACCTGAATCGACCTAACCCGCCGGGTTGGGTCAATTTTTAGGGCTTGGTGAGTTGGATTGGGTTACAAAATTTTTTTTTATAGTGGGTTGGGTTGGGTTGGGTTTGGGTCACAAAATTACAAACCCATTAAACCCAACCCGACCCACCTATATTTTAATATATGTTTAAAATATATTATATATTTAATAAATTTTTTTTAAAAAAAACCAACTGTAGAGCACTTCCTTGGTTCCTATTATTATATATAATATAAAATCCTATTAGTTCTTTTAATATATATTTAAATATATTATATAATTAATAAAAAAATTAAAAATTTTAGATATATTTTGTTTATAACTGAGTTAGGAACTCATGTATATTTTATTCATAAGTGAATTAAGATATTAGTTATTTATATTTTGTTTATCAACTCAGTTGGATACTTAAACATATTTTGTTTACAACTAAATTGGAATATTAGTTTATATATTAATGTATATTTTGTTTATCAACTCATGTGGCAAGTATGATATATTTTTTCTGGTCAATTTAATAATAATAGTAATAAAAAAAATTGTCCAACTCATAGATTCAACTCGACCCAACCCAACCCAAGTGGGTTGGACTTATGTGATGGGTTAGATTAGGTTGAATTTTTTTTTTATCCATCATGGTGGGTTGGGTCAAAAAATCCCCTCAACCGGACCCAACTTGACCCATGAACACCCTTAACGGTATGTTACGTATGCACGTGCAATATGGCGTGTGCATTAACAATTACTAATGTTTTTATCCTGCCTATCCCAGACGGTATATAAGTGGTTCTATCATTAGACATAAAAAATGTATTCATTCTCAAGTGATCAAGTCTTGCCTGCCCCGGTTACTACCTCACAAACTGAAATTGTAAAAAATATCAGGCCAAATTCAAATGACTGAATGAGAAATACTATAATAGGTAAAAAAAATGGTGTATAATTTCGAAAATGTAGTAAAAACTACAAAGATTGTGTACGTAACATCACTCAATCCAAATTATCAAACTTTGTCACTTGCGAACTACACACTACTTCCTCTCATTCATTATCGGCTCACACAAACCACATTTCACTAGAGTCACAACCATGGCCTCCTCAGACACATGCACCCAAAACCCCCAAAGCTCGTCTAAAAAAAGCTAATGAAGAACCCCTCTACGGTCTCTTCCCCCTTAGCTTCTCTCCCACCCTGGCTGAAATTGCATGCCTTGCAGGCTATGACTTTGTCGTCGTCGACATGGAACACAGCCATGGTGGCATCTCCGAAGCTCTTCCTCTTGTCTTCAAGCCCTGGCTGCCACTCAAACCCCAGCTATACTCAAGACTCCCTGAGAGTTCTGCAGCATGGGCCAAGAAAGCACTCGACTTAGGACCACAGGGCATCATGTTTCGAAAGCCGTCTCCTATTGCCGGTACCCACCAAACGGAGTACGTGGAGCGGCCCACCCTGTTGTGAGAGCCTCCAAGTACGGTATTGATGAAGAGCAAATAAACAAGTGTGAGAAAGAGTTGTTGATAATGTGCCAGGTTGGTTTTTTTTTTTTTTTTAATAAATAATTTCTAATTTTTTTTTTTACAAAATAAAAATATTTAATTTTTTAATTTAATTTCCATTAAAAAATATATATTTTTAAAATTTGTAATACTGAACTCATCTCTTAAAAGACAACCAGAGAAGATATATGATTTGGTGAAATATGCTCATGTTTTCGGTAGAACTCTCGTCTCTTTAAGGGAAACATTATGCAATATTCCAAGGTATAATAATTTTATACCATCTATCTTCACAGTAAAATAAAAAAATAAAAAAATAAACTAACTTTTCTCACATAAATACTTGAATAACGATTCCATTGAATTTAATTAGTGTGATTTACTATATATTATTATTATTATTTTTTTTTTTGAGAAAGTGTTAACTTACAGCGTTCGCTTCTGATGGTAGCTCTTTATCATTAGATCAAAACACCAATCAGTTTGTGTAAGCGGGGATTAAACTCCAAATTTCTTATACAACTATCAAAGATTTTATCAGTTGAACTAACTAAAACCCATCTATATATTATTATGTTAAATGAGAAAGTACTAGATATTATATTCTTAAAATATTAGTATATAATAGAATGATTGAAAAAGTTTTCCTTCAACTTATTACACGTCCAAAAGTCATATGACTTATTAAATAAACCATATATTAATTAGAGATATTTACCTCAAAACTGAATTGGAGATAAACTTTTATTCTTGTATAATTACTGCTGGTCATGCGAATACTTTTAGAGGGGAAAGGAATGTATCCCCACATACTTTTTTAAACCAATTAAATTAACAAATCAATTTTTAAAAATAAAGTTATTAAGCAACAACTAGCCTGCTGCAGGTTGAATCCGTGGAAGCTGTGAAGAAAACATTAAGGAGATCGTGACCGTTGAAGGGTTGATTGTGTTATGATGGGACCGTTCGATTTGAGTGTCGGCATGGGGTCGTTGAGGGACCCAGTGAATGAGAGAGTGAAGGAGGTGATGATGGTTGCTGAGAAGGCTGTGTTGGATTCTGATAGTGAGACCTACTTGGCTGGGTGTGCAATGCCAAATGATGGGCCTGTTGAACTTGGGAGACGTGGATATCATTTGGTGTGTGGTGGCCGGTGCTGATGTGGGATTGTTTAGGAGGGCCGCTGTTGATGATGTGAAAAGGTTTAAGATGAATTGATCACAGACTACATAATGATCAGGGCCCCCAGTTCTTTGTTTTCTAGTTTATTAGTTTTGCTTTTATGTTTTGTGTGTGTAAGAAAGCCTAGATTTCCAAGTTTCGGACTTTCTGCCATGGGCCATGGTAAGTTTAATTTGTCACCAAAACTAACATGAGAAACTAAGAGTAACGTTAGAATATTTGATTGAAATGATGTGAATATACAATAAGACCCATAAAATGAAAGGTCTGAATCAATATCTTACCAATAAAGAGAGGAAAATGGTCCATCAATGCTAATAATGTAGTCTTGTATTTATTTTGCTTGATTAGAACCCCTTTCTTTACTTTTGTAAGTTTGTCATTTTCCTCAATTAAGATGCCATTTTAACTTGGTCTCATATATTTTCTACAACTTAAGCTATTTCCCAGCTCGATCTATTTTTTGGATTGTTCTCAACTTGTATTACAGTTAGAGGCTTAATTAGAGCATGTCAATATTCTATAATACAATTGTAAAGTTTGGCATCAATAGCACACTCCACTGCCATCTAACTCCCTGAGTTTCAGCCACTAAACAGTTGAGAATGTTTTTACCCAAGCTTTCAAGCAATCATCTACATAACTCTTCACCACCACCGCAATGTACTATATATTACCATTTAACCAAGCAGCATCATCAACATTTGTTTTCCACCAAAAACAAGCCGGAGTTGTTTAGAATTTTGTGGTGTTTAGGGGTCCTTCAAATCTTTGATAGTCCAAATGTATTTGATGAATCATACTACCTGCATTAACATAAGTTGTTATTGGGTAGAATCAGATATTGAATGATTCAGGGCCGCTGGCTCAATACATTTTAGAGCCTAAGATAGGCAGATTTTAACAAATTTTTTAATATTTAAATATATTTATATATATATATATTTTTTTTTGAGATACAAAATTGCTAATATAACTTTTGTATATAGATTTTATTAATATATCTTTTACTAGAATGATAATTCGCTCATAACAAACTCATAACAAATTTTATTTTTGGTGTGAAACAATTTAGGGTTTTAATTGTGTTGGATTTCTATTGGCTCAATATTTTAATGACTTTCTTGAAAATTGGGAAAGAATGAAAAATCCACATATTTTTTCTTTTAAAAAAATAGTAGTTATCATTACAAAATTTTGAATTTTTTAAGAACAATTTTGAGACCTTTTGTTTATTTAATGAGTGTCTTAAAACCTTTTAATTTTAATTTTTTTTTTTGGGGGAAAAGTGAAGGCCTAAGTTGTAGGCCTTGAGCTAACACTGGAATGATGTATTATTGTATAAATCTTTTAGGTTTGTAATAAGTATTGTGAATAGTGTTGTGAAAAATAAACTTACTTATACAAGATTAAAGAAGAGAGAATAAAAATAGAAATAGAGAATTTATGTGATTCAGTAATTTGCCTATATTTACAGGCGATGACAAAGAAAGTTTCACTATAAAATAAAAAGATTTCAATAGTAGCACACACAGCCCCAAATACACCATGAACTCTCTTGGACAAAAAGTAGAGCACCCTATTACAGTTGCACTAATCTTGTAGCACCACACTTTCTCACACATTACAATTGACAAAGCCTTAGCACATTCACCATATATATACATATAAGTGCAAGTTAGCTAGAAGAGTCCTAAAACAATTGGGACTTAATTTGCAGTCCTATTACTACTCGGCTTATACTTCTTGCAGGACACCTCGCCATTGACCATGTAAAAGCCATTGATTCAACAAATCTCCACCTTGGTTTGAATTGGTCAAGCCCCATGAACTAACACATCTGATGCCGCCACTATAGCCCCTTAGGGCTATCATAAGCTACAAACATTGACCGAGTCCAACCAATGCTTGAACTTTTGTTCATTTAATGAGGGCCGTAAAACCTTTTAATTTTTTTTTTTTTTTTTTGAAAAAAGTGAGGGCCTTAAGTCTTGGGCCTTGAGTGGACACTGGAATGATGTATAATTGTATTTATCTTTTAGGTTTGTAAGAAGTATTGTGAATAGCAATTGAGAAATATTTTAATTTTAGCTGAGTAAATGAATTTTATTATAAAAGACACAGCCAGGTTCCTTTTTCTCTTCCTTCCAGCAGAGAAGAGGGAACAATGGAGATAGGGATGGTTCCTTCAAGGCTTCAGCACAAGAGATAAGAACCCATTTCGCAACATTGAGAACAGCATTTGAGCATTGATCCTTAATTATAAATCTTGGCTAACCAATTTATTATACTGGACCGATTTTTACATTTGAGAACTTCAATTCTATTTATTATCCTCTAGAGTTTTTAGCATTCCTTTTAATAGATCTAATAATATTTAAAATTTATAGAATCCATTTCATGATAATTGCTTTTTACCATCAGACCAAGATATCAATTGGTTTTTGGTGTAGATAGAGATTGAATATTAAATTTCTTATTTGGAGATAAAAGATTTTACTAATTGAGCTAATTAGAAGTCCAATCATTTTTGTCATTTAAGGACTTCATTTCTAAATACATATTTTTCTCATAAGTTTTATTATGTTAACATGGTTTACTAATAAAAGTGGTGTTAGTAATAAACTATAGTTAACCAAGTAAAAACTTAAAAACTGATGTACTAATTAGTAATTACTAATATCCTAAAAAAAAGTAAAAAATATTGCATTTTTAGCATTACTTATTAGAAAACATTGCATAAAAGCAAAACAAAAAATAAATAATTAATTAATCACTATTCATTAAAGTTCACATATCCCACCATATAAAATAAGAACTCTGTTTTATCATGATTAGACATTTTATTTTCCGTCATCCATAATATGTCATGTGTATTATATAATTTTTTATTTATTTTAAGTATTGCTTATTTTTGGGAAAATGGAAAAAATAGATGAATGGCCGCGTGACGATGATACTAACAACCACAAAATCTATCCAAAAAACTAATCTTAGTCACAAAGTTTGTTTGAAATCAATTATAAATGCTCAATAAATTAATTAGAGTCCGCCACGTATATTCTTCCTTTAGTAAAAGATTTCCCAACGAACATCTGTAATAGATCCATCTATAGTAAAATAACTCTATTTTATGCTAACCATCAATCTACTGTGACAACATAGTTGGAGGACAATAGGCACTATTTTTTTCATTCTCAAGTCTCGACTGCCTGGCTATAAAATAGCTCCCCACTACACCACTGACCACACTACATTTCTCTAAACAAAAAAGTACTCACAACTACCATGGCCTCCTCAGCCACCCCTCAAACCCTCAAAGCTCGTCTAAACAAAGCTAATGAAGAACCCCTCCACGGTCTCTTCCTCATTAGCTTCTCTCCCACCCTAGCTGAAATTGCAGGCCATGCAGGCTATGACTTCGTCGTCATCGACATGGAACACGGCCATGGTGGCATCGCCGAAGCTCTCCCTTGTCTCCAAGCCCTGGCTGCAACTCAAACCCCAGCTATCCTTAGAATCCCTGAGTGTTCTGCAGCATGGGTCAAGAAAGCACTCGACGTAGGCCCACAAGGCATCATGATCCCCATGATCGACGACCCTGAGTTGGCCAAGAATGCCGTCTCCTATTGTCGGTACCCACCAAATGGAATCCGTGGAGCGGCCCACAATGTTGTGAGAGCCTCCAAGTACGGTATCGATGAAGATTATATAAACAAGTGTGAGAAAGAGCTGTTGATTATGTGCCAGGTTGGGTTTTTCTTTTTTCCTTTTTTTTGGGGGGCTAAATAAACATTAAAAAAAAAAAATTTCTATTTGATAAAATAACATCATTTAGAAATTGTTGTAAGATCTAGTTTTGTTTGGTTGAACTCGTCTCTTGAAATCTTATTTCAAAATTTTGAGTTTAACTATGAATCTTTAATAAATTAATTAGGAAGTGTATATAAATATATAAATTTTTTTCATTCTATTTTATCCAAACTAAAGTAATTTGCATATACGATATAAATCTTTTAGTGAAGTTTGATTCATATTTTCAGTGGAACTTGTCTCGTCTCTTTAAGGAAAAAATTATGCAATACTTTAGGAATATAATAGTGTTGTACTCCATTTTGTCATTTGATTTGTGGAGTTCATACTAATTAGTGGAATCTATTATTATATGAAAAGAAAATTATATAATTAGGATTTGACGGGCCCATAAAATTACTCATTTTCAAGAGAATAGTTATATTTCCAAACACCTTTTAAACAATCCTAATTAAGCAAAATAAAATTTTTAAATAATACTATTATTAACCTAAATTAGCTTGCAGGTTGAGTCCGTGGAAGCTGTGAAGAATGTTAAGGATATCGTTGCTGTTGAAGGGGTTGATTGTGTTATGATAGGGCCGTTGGATTTGAGTGCCAGTATGGGGTGGTTGAGGGAGCCAGTGAACGAGAAAGTGAAGGAGGCAATGGGGGTGGCTGAAAAGGCAGTGTTGGATTCTGAGAGTAAAACCTACCTGGCTGGGTTTGCAATGCCGCCAAAAGATGGACCTGATGAGCTTAAGAGACGTGGATATCATATGGTGTGTGGTAATGTTGATGTGGCTTTGTTTAAGAATGCTGCTCTTGATGATGTGAAAAGGTTTAAGATGAATTGATCACAGACTACCTGTTAAACAGGGCCCAAGTTTGTTATTGAATAAATCTAGATCTACATTTAATGTCACATTTAATTTCACAACTTATTGACTTGTGTAATTATAAGTGATGGACATTTTTTTGTCCTTTATTGATTTGTACGATCTATCATTTTTTATCAGTCACCACATAAATTTACAAATTGTGAAATTAGACAATAAAATAATTTTACCCATGGTTTTTTTATTTATTTATTTTTTTTTTTTGGCTTTTGTGTTTTATATGTGTTTTATTTTGTTTTGGGGTAAACCAAGGTCGCAAATCGAAGTTTTGGACTTACAACCATGGGCAGCCATTGTAAATTTTGTCACCAAAACTGAGAATAGATGAATAAATAAGAGTTGTGGTAGTATTGACTATTGATTGAAATGATGCAAATATTCAATAAAACCCATGAAATAGAAGTTCGTTATCACCCAAAAAAAAAAGAAAAAGAAAAGTTCTTTATCAATATCTTACCATTGAAGAAAGAAAGTGGTCCGATCCATCAACACGAATAATGTAGTCTTGTATATTATTTTGCTTGATTGGAACCCTTTTCTTTACTTATGTCTTTCTCCTCTCATTTCAGATGTTTCATAGTTTTTCCAGTGTGAAAATTTATTGAAATGCAAATTAATTGGATGACTTTTTTTTTCCTCTTTATTTATTTATTTTTTAAATCATGCAAATTGGAGGACTAGCATCTTATATTGTTTTGGGTAAAGTATAATGTATCTCATTTGGTTTGGTGGTGTCACAATTTACTTCACAAAAGTTTCATTTGCATTATCTATATCCTTAAGACTTTAAGAGAACTCACATTGGTAAGTATATAATAGAAAAATGTGTAAAATTTACATAAATGACACATGTTAGTTAGTGTATATTTGTGTAAATTACACTATAATTGTGTAAATTGCTTTTTCACCTATTATAGTTTTTGTGTACATTTATACTAATACTATTCATTTTACATTTAATTTCTTATCATATTTTTACGTATCTTAATGATAAAAGAAGAGAGTGTATGGTGGTTGCTATGTGTAAAAAAAAAAAAAAAATTAAAAAATCAAGAAGATTTGATATTTTAATGAAATATAATATAAAATAGATAATCTGATGTAGAGTTTTTTGAAAAGTGAGTATGTAAAATAAATAAAAAGTAGGTTCTTATGCTAAAATAAACAGAAATTTGTGTATGAGCTAATGCAAATGCTATAGTTGAACTTAGACATTATTTGTTTCAATGAAAAACCTTCTATAATAATAGTTTTCCGTATTTTTCTATGTTTTGTGGTATTGAAAAAAATGAGTCAAAGAAAAAATATCGCTTAACTTCTCTTATTTAGTTTGAAATAAAATATAGTTGTTTTTCGTTGAAATTTTCTTGAAAAAAACTCGATCTCATGCGAATCTAAATAAGGAAAACAATTTTATCTCATGCAAAGCTAAATACAAAAAGTTAAGAGATAATTTTCCAACTTATTTTAAAGTCACTACCAAACATAGAAAAAGAAGATAGTTTTCTAGAAAATACTTTTTGGAAAGAGATGTGCTATGTCCACAACATTTTCACAGTAAATTTTAAGCGATAAGTTGTTATTGGTTATAATTTAAATTCACCATTGAAATTACTTTTTTTCTCATTAGTAACAGCCAATAATAACCTATTAATTAGAATTTATTGTAAATATGTTGTTCAAGTAATATTTCTCTTTTTGAAAAATGATTCATTTTCTAGAAAATATTTTACCTAAAGCCATAAATTACTTGAAATGATGATATTCTTTTTTCTTTTTTTCTTTTTTTGAGTAAATGAAATGATGATAATCAACAATTCAATATTGCTTGCTTCTAGCCTACTATTAATTAAGACAAGCAACACGTCAGATATATAATCAAAAGTTTTTAATCAAAATTGATTGCAAATATGAAAAACATGTTTTAGAAAAAGATGTCCAAAACATTGCATCAAAACTGATTTTTGCACGATGGCAAGCCATTCTCTTAATTTTTAATTTTAACATAGAATTCATAAAAGGAACCCAAAACAGCATCCCTGATTTCCTTACCCATGAATTCTTGCAAAATCCAGTCCAAAATGTCCGGAAAGAAGCTAGCATAGCAGCCCCAACCCACAAAGCTACCTAAATAGTCACCCCCCAGCAATACTAGTCAGGTAAAGAACCCTAGCTAGATAGTCCTAGTTTCCTCAGTTTCCTTGGTCAATCACTATGTGGTTTTTACAATCTCGAAACCAAATTATGAAAGGCCACTCCTAACCCAACCAAGTTTTAGTTCTGCCTTAGTATCCCCAACACCTAGGGCAATAACCCCATACACAGTAGATGATCCCTTTGGCCCCTTACAGTCCCAAAGATCATTGCAGCCATCTAGCAGGAAAAATAAGTCTCCTTACATTAAGAAACCTTACATCCAAAACATCATTTATATTGAACCGCACATGACCCATATAAAAGATCCATTAGCCCTAGCAATGGAAGTTTTGCCACCAAATTGGCACTTTCTTCCAAAAGTCCCAGAAAAATCCATTAAGTTCTATAAGAGTATTCTTACCAAAGAAATGTTTGCTCGAATAGAAGACATCAAGTAAAAAATGGACCCCTTAGTCATCCTTTACCACATGCTCATCATCACCAAGTTCATTAGTTGCAAAGAATGGGGCCAACAACCCTCCTTGCTCAGAACCATAGAAGGCACAAGAATTCAATATAGTTATTATGACTAAATTGATGCATATGAAAATATTTTATTTTATCAGAATAAGAACTTTGATCATTCATGGTTCTTAATGTTTGACAAAAATTTCAACAGCCAAAAACCTGAATGGAAACAGACTATTTGTTTAGGGGAATTTGGACTAGTACATTGAAGAAGAATGCCACAATAACCAATGTTAGAGGCATCTGTCTGAACAATCTTGAAGGAATTTACTGAGGGAATTCCTAAACAAGGGAGAGTCTTGACATATTTTTTGATTTCTTAGACAACTGATGTATGAGTTAGGGTCCAAGGAGGTGGATTGGTTCGAAGTCTATCAAAAAGTGGTTTGCATTGCTGCCTAAGATTTTGATAGAAATCCAAAATATAACTAAGAGATCCTAAAAATCTTTGGAGCTAGGTTTTGTCTAGGATTTGATCTGGAAATTTATCCGCAAACTGAATGGCTCTATCTATGGGTTTGATCAAACCGTGATGGATGTCAAAACCTAAGAACCTAACATGTGTTTGGAAAAGTTTGATTTTTGGAGCTGAAACCACAAGACCATTGAGCTTGACTATATTGAGAAACGATCTCAAATGTTTCCAATGTTGCTTAATAGATTCTGAAAATATGAGCACATCATCTATGTAAACAACAAAGTGAGTATAGAATGGATTGAAAATCTCATTCATGATGTTTTGGAATTCACTGGGTGCATTTTTTAGACCAAAAGGCATTACATTCCATTCATAATGTCCAAAGGGTATAGTGAATGCTATTTTATACCTGTTAGACTCTTTGATCTGAATATGCCAAAACCCACTTTTTATGTCAAACTTACTGAAGATGATTGCCCTACTAAGCCTATTAACTAGGTCTCTTTTATTTGGGATAGGATATCTAACCCATTCTAGAACTTTGTTAAGGGGCTTGTAGTTGATGACTAATCTGGGTACACCTTTCTCAATCTCAGAATTTTTTTAGACATAAAAGGCTGGACATGACCAAGGTGACTTAGAATTTCTAATGATTCCTTTGCTAAGGGGGTCATTTATCTCTGTTCTGCAAAATTCCATGAGATCTTGGCTTATTTGGATGGGTCGAGCTTTGGTTGGGATATCATTTTCCTTAAAATCTTTGACATATGGGAGAGCTACTTCATGTCTTTTTCTATGCCAAAAAGTAGTGGGTAGATCGGAGCAAACTTCCTGTTTAAGTTTTTCCCCAAACTCTCTAATTTCTGCTAAGACCATGTTGGTTGTTGGATTGGTTGACTCATCATAGACATTTTTTTTCTTCACCATCTGAAGGGTTTTGGTATAAGGGCCTGCCTCATTATGACCTTGATGAGAGGTATTATCTTGATGCTCAACTCTCTGGTTAAGGAAATTGTGGTCAATCCTAAGAATGGTTAAAGCCTGGTTAAGCTTTTTAACTTCTTCCTTGAGGGTTTTAATCTCAGATCTGGTTTCCTTGATTTCATGTTGAAGGTCATTAACTGTGATTTCTTTCTTAGCTTTGGTAAACATATTGAAGATTTTTTTGAGGTTAACTAGAGGTTCGGGGCGTTTGGGTTTGGTTTCTTTTGTTTCTTTGACTAAAGTGCTCTAAAACTTGCTAAGGTATTGGGCCTTAACAACTGGGTCTTCAACTTTATCTATTAGGGTGAGGAGAAGCTCCTCTTGCTGGCTAAGAACGTTGACTAATATGTTTTTGCAACAACTATCTTTACATCCTATTTTGATGTTTGGACTATTCGAGATACTAGATAACTATTTAGAGGATGAGGATTGGTTTATCTGAAAGATTTCATTGTCACTAAAATTGTTAGAGGGCTCACTGTTTGTGTGGTCGAGTTCTAAGAGCTCGAAGATTTCATCTTTGCTAGTTTGGTCACCTTGGAGGGTGTTGATTAAAGCTTTAGCTTTGGATCTACACTCATTCCTAAAGTGACATTTCTTGCCACACTTATAACATTTACTATTTTTCTTATTGAATGTTTTCCTTATTGAATCTTTCCTTTTACCATTGACTTTATGGTAATCTTTGGATTTCTTGCTTTTCTTATAGAAACCATTTCTGCTGAAGTTACTAGGCTTTTTATGACTTCTATAATACTTGGAGGCTGTTCTTTTCCTAGGGTATTCTTTCCCTCTAGATTTCCTTTTGGATGGAACTATGGAAGGGAGGATATATATAAATATATATATATATATATATATATATATAAAGGAATGCATCAATATATATATATATTTTTTTAAGAAACAAATACACATACAAGGAAGAGGAAAAGCGATTCTAACACAAAGACTCACTACAAATTCCATTCAAAAGTTATAGTAACTTTTAAGGGAGTATATCAATAATTTCTATGTTATACTTTCTCAATGCAACTGACTTTTTATACTTGCTTATTTAGTTCTCAACTTTCTTTTTGAGGATAAAGTAATAAACGACATTATTTAATTCTCAATGTAATACACATATGTATTTAGAGAGATAGTTTCAAATTAAGGCGACCACTTTTGATGATGGAACCCAGTTAATATATATAATTGACATGTGATTCAATTCACTAAATATATCATATACAAGTCAAGTGCTTTCTAATTTATTGATATTGTCAGATTCTCCCCATAAGCAAAACCTAGGTCTAAATGCCCATCTTTCTCAAAAAAGAAAAAAAAGAAAAGGTTTAAATGCCCCTCTCTACAGGTCACCATACAAATTATGTGTTTCTTGAAAACATAAATCACATTAATTAATATAAAAAAGAGAAAAGGATAACTCTAATAAATTAGGAAAATGATATGTTCACAATATTTTTATAACAAATTTTAAGTGGTAGGTTGTTATGGGTGGGTAAAAAAGTAATTTAAATTGTGAGATTCAAATTAGAACCAATAACAACTTACCACCTATATTTTTTGTGAAAGTGTTGTGGACGTAACACCCCTCAATAAATTTTTTTTTTTGAATAGTCTTCTCAATAAATTATTAGCATGTAATTAAGGTATAACTAAGTTTTATGACTCTCCTTTTTTATTCTTATTTTATCTATATGTTTATCCAAAAAAAAAAAAAAAAACCATATTGATATGATAATATATAAAAGAAAGTTTTTGACTTTTTAGTTTTTAATTTCTATTGTCTTTTTGTAAGTTGTTTTAAAGTTTTTTCCTCATAAATATATATATATATATATATATATATTAGAGAGAGAGAGATAATTTCTTTTTTAGAATTACAAATAATACCAAAGTATATTACTTAATTAATTAGATAAAATTACTCAATATTAATTTTTTTATTAAATTATATTTATATTTTCTAAATAATATTAATTAAAAATATAATTATTAATAAATATGTATTGTCAAACTTTCAATCTTTCACCTCCATCCTATTGCCAAGGGTATTGTAACTTAGTTAACATTTTTCTATATATAAAGTGCTTGGGGGTTTAGAAAAAAAATGATTTGAGTTATAAGGTTAGCAATATATTGTAACTATCTTAAAAAAAAAATTATATAACTAGTTGTCTTATTTATTACTTAAATAAATATGTATTGTCAAATTTCCAATGAGCTTGATAAAATTTCTTATTTCAATTTTTATAAAAAAAAAAAGGGGGTTATTCCTCATTTATTATTTTTATATGGAAAATGGAGAACCCGGGAAATCCTAGAATTGAGGGTCTAAATCTAAATCTATTGAATTAGCCCATTGCCTATTTGATTCCACCAAAAAATGCAAATCCGGCCAACCACGAAAATGACATTCACGAAAACTCTGTTTTAACTTTTAACAACAATTCCACCTTTCCTTCCTCATCTTCTTCTGTGACTACGCTCTCTCTCTCTCTCTCTCTCTCTTAGATATTGATCTGCATAATGGAGCTCTTCTTCTTCTTGTTCTTTGGTTTTCTCGCTGTAATAGTGGCAGCATTGGAGCTAAGCAAATCCAGCAAAGATCGCATCAACACCACCTCTGCTTTCAATGCCTTTAAGAATAACTATCTCGTCGTTTACTCTCTCATGATGGGTACACTTTTTTCCGATCTGACTCTTCACTCTTTTTTCTCATCTGGGTTTTGTTTATTCTAGCTAAATTCAATGTAATGTGGTCTTTTCTTATTGTTTTTTCATCTGGGTTTTTTTTTTTAGCTAATATCAATGTAATGTGGTCTTTTCTTATTGTTTTTTCATCTGGGTTTTTGTTTATTCTAGCTAATTTCAATGTAGTGTTGACGTTCATATTGTTTTGTCATCTGGGTTTGTTTTGTATTAGTGATCTATGATTTGGTTGGATTGTCTTGGCAATGTTTGCTTTTTCTGTGGGTTGGTTTTGTTGTTGGCATTATAATTGTGATTTTGGCCTGTTTAATTGCTGAGAAAGTGGTGGATCAGAATTGAAAAGAAAATTAAATTAAATTAGAGATAAAAGTGATAGAAAGAGGAATAAGAACCCAAATACGCAAAAAGGGCATGTCAATTAAGGAAGTAACGGATAGAATACAATGGCAGAAATGATACATGTGGCCAACTCTGACTAATTTGTTGAGGATCCATTGCCGACCCCAAAAATTTGGGACTAAAGCTTGATGGTGGTGGTGGTTGTTGGTTTAAGAAATGTAAAACTAGAGATTTGCTATCACAGTTTCTTTGTTTTTTTCCCCTCCTATCTTCATTTCAATTGTGGATAATGTTTTGGCTATCAAATGGGGTCTCAAAGGTTGGGGCAGTGAATGCTTTTTTGTTTTAGTTGGTGTCAGGACAAACCTCTAGTTATTGTCTTGTTGTTGCTTCAGCCTTGTGATGCTGCTTTATGTTAATTTACATTCATTAATACTTTCATAAATGTATTTTCTTATTGTGTGTGCTTTGATCTGTCGGCAACTATGAAATGTATTGTTTATATTCTAAGAGAAATGTTTGATGATCATTAGTTGTCATAATTATTAAGGATTGCTTGAATTGACAACAACTGTTGGTGTTTGGAATCTTTGACATCTTCTACATTTTCCTGAATCTGATTTAATGGATTGCGGCAATAGCTGGGGATTGGTTGCAGGGTCCATATGTGTACTACCTCTACAGTACATATGGGTTTGGAAAGGGGGACATTGGACATCTCTTTATTGCTGGGTTTGGATCCTCTATGTTGTTTGGGACAGTTGTTGGATCTTTAGCTGATAAACAGTAAGATCTCATAATTGATTTGTTTTTATTTTTTTGTGATTGAATGATTAGTCTGTAACAAATTGTAACACCGCATTCAGGGGTCGGAGGAGGGCATCTGTTACTTATTGCATTACTTACATTCTAAGCTGCCTCACCAAACACTCTTCCCAGTATAAAGTTTTAATGTTGGGACGAATATTGGGAGGCATTGCCACTTCTCTTCTTAACTCATCTTTTGAGTCTTGGCTTGTTGCAGAACACAATAAGGTATGTTACTGCTTTACTGATGTAGCGTAGTTCTGCATATCACATACACAACTGGTTTTAATATCTTGTTTAAAAAATATTGTACTGAGTGCACAAAAGTCTCGCTTCTGTGGGGCTTGGGAGGTTTTAATATCTGGTTTATGTTACAAAAATATTGATTAACATATTGTTGAGCATAGTTTTGTGGATAAACATATCCTGGTTGCCTGTTCCATAATCTGTGCATCATATGTGGGGGAGCCTGTCATTGACTCATTGATAGGCTCCAAAAAATGATGTCATCACCTGCTATTACTTGCCAATTTTTATATAAAGATGTGGTAATTTAAATGGGCTTTTCAATGGAACATGGGATGTCAGACCTTTCAATGTAAACTTGATAGATGCCACAAATTTTCTCTTGACAGATGCTTTGGATTTATTCTTTCAAATTTGCCTGCTCTTATATGTTGTTTGTAACTTATAAAAATACTGGTTGATATTTGCAGAGGGGTTTTGAGCAACAATGGCTTTCGGTAACATTCTCTAAGGCAATATTTTTTGGCAACGGTTTGGTTGCCATTTTATCTGGGCTGTTTGGAAATTTACTAGTAGATACACTAGGACTTGGCCCAGTTGCTCCTTTTGATGCTGCTTCATGCTTTCTGGCAATTGGCATGGCAATTATAATGTCATCATGGAGTGAAAACTATGGTGACCCTTCAGAAAACAAGGACTTGCTTACCCAGTTTAAGGGTGCTGCTGTGGCCATTGCCTCTGGTGAATCCCTAAACTTGTGTTTTCGTTTTGTTTTAATACTTTCTCTTTTATAATGGAAGTTAGCTGCATTGGGTTTTTTTTATGGCAACCCACATAATTGATGCAGGACAAAAATCTCCAAGGATATTTCAAGGAAAACAAAGCACAGAGAAAAAGAAAAACTAGGAACTAACACTTAGACTTGCTTGGAATCAATGCCAAGCAAAAGAAAACAAAATCTAGGAATCATTGCCTACGGTGCCTGGAATTAGCACAAATCTATTGAAGGAAAACTCCAACAGTAATTGTATTATTCAAGCAATCTTAAACAATGCTGAACTATAGGTTCTTAAAAATAGATTTTTATTATGCTAGTAAGGAAAGGAAACAATTCTACTTATCAAAGAAAGGGAAAGGAAACAGTTTAACCAATTACATAAACTAAATAAAATATGTCCTAGATTGATTAGGCCTTATGCCCAACTAGTAGCAGGCTCCATCCATAAAGCCACTAGCAGGACTGTCTTTTCTTGCAACCAATTTCATAAGTATGCATAATTGGGGGATTGTATGCACCCCTACACCACAAAATTACATTGTCCATGTTATGAATTAATGAAAAGATTAGTACATGAGATAAAGATTAGTAGAGATGTGACAGTGCAACTTGTTGCTTTACCTCCCCCTTGGTTCCTTTTCCTGAACACAAGGATTTGTGCCAATGATCTTTAGGTTAAGTGGTACTTGGTGTTTCCAATGGAGATTTCTAGGGTTTAAATCCCCATCCTCCACTTAAAATTTATTCAAAATACTTAGAAAACACAAACACAAGGTTTTCAGACTCCTAGGGCTTTAAATGGCCAAAAATTGAACAATTTATGTTGATTGCAGTCATGTTGACCAAAAAAATTGAAATGCAGATAAAATAAATTGACTTTCTTTATGCTCTATGCATGAATGCTTGTTCTCTTACAATGTTACATTTAATGTGGGATCAGACGAGAAAATTGCATTGCTGGGTGCTATACAGTCACTATTTGAGGGCTCAATGTACACCTTTGTATTTCTCTGGACTCCTGCTTTGAGCCCAAATGATGAGGAAATTCCACACGGTTTCATTTTCGCGACATTCATGCTGGGGTCAATGCTGGGAAGTTCCTTTGCTTCTCGATTAATGGCACGCTCATCTATCAGAGTTGAGAGCTACATGCAGATAGTTTTTGTAGTCTCCTCGGTTTCCCTTCTGCTCCCCATTATAACTAGTGTATGTTGTGGATTTTGATTCCCATATTTCTTTATTTATATAAATTCTAACACATTTTTTTTAAGCATATGGTATTGCTTATTTTCATTGGCTTATTTTTCTTAAAAAATATGTTGGGCTAAAGTACAATTGTACTTAGAAAAGGTGAAGCATTTAAAATATGCACATAAACCAAAAAAGCTAGAAATAAGCTATACCAAATGGCCTCTTAAGATCTGGTTACGGTGGAAATACTGGTTGCTTTTGTTAATTTGTTTGTGAATTTGGAACAGTTCCTGGTACCGCCTTCCAAAGTGAAAAGTGAAAGTATGTCATTTGCGGGGTGTATTCAAGTTGTTGGCTTCTGTACGTTTGAGGCTTGTGTTGGGATATTCTGGCCATCTCTCATGAAGATGAGGTCCCTATACATTCCTGAGGAGTCAAGAAGCACCATAATGAACTTCTTTCGCATTCCTCTTAACATCTTTGTGTGCGTTGTGCTGTACAATGTGAGTGACACTATTGTTTATTTGATTTCTTCTAGAAAATAAGTGTGAAGATTTTTTTTTTTGTGGAGGGGGGCATTGATAATCTCTACTTGAAATGAGTCTACCACTAGTAGGTGACTTAATGAATAGATCAAAGTGGAATATGAAAGCACCATGTCCTATTACTGGCCTTCTCTCAATCTCTCTATTACTAAGAATTAGTTTGCATGGCTTCTCTTTTGAAGGTTGATGCGTTTCCCATCACCATCATGTTTGGCATGTGCTCGATTTTTCTCTTTGTGGCTGCTTTACTGCAGAGGCGGCTAATGGTAATTGCTGACAGTCAAAAGCCAACAAGTAAGTTCTGCAATTTGCCCTAAAATGTTACTATATACTTTGAGTTAAAATGGGCTAAAACACAAGTTATTTTATGTATTAAATATCTCACTGTTTTACCTACAGGCTGTAAGTTTCTGACAATTTGTGTTCATTTAAAACCCTATGTTTATGAAATGATCATTGATCATGAATGTGTTTCATACAGAACCACAAGACTGGACAGCACTTGACAGGGACATGGAGGCGGAGCCATTGAATGTTGATTGATGTGAATAAGAATAACCTCTGGAATTTTTGAAGGTTAAAACCAGCCACTTTGTCTTACTTGGAATTGATGGAGGTGAACTCTGGTTGCTGTCTGGCTAATAAGGAAAGGGAGAATGTGGGTTAATTCCTTCTTGAAAAGAAAGTATAAATGATTTTCAGGGGAGCAATCAGCTGGTGGCTATAACATAAGGAAACTTAGGTAAAAGAATGATAATGTTAGTACTTTTAGATCATGTCTTCTGCAATTCCTCTAAAATGGTGCCACATAAGCTCAGGCAATTTTGAATTCACAGTGTTTACGATAATATATAATGATGGCTGTAAAAACATTATTATTCCATTTTTTCCCTATTCTTAAATTCATTTCTAAATTTTTATGTTATAATTTCTCCCCCTTCTGTAGCACCATGTTTTGTTAATATAGTGTTGCAATTGTCAAATGTATCTATATCTGGATGAATAAGATATTACTGGAGTTTATGTTACTTTAATTCCATTGCTGTGTGTTCTTGCTTTTTTTTTTCCCCATTAATTTTTAAACTGATAGTCTCATTATTGCAATTTATGAAACTTAAAATGAATTGAGTTAAGATTTGATGATATAGAGAAGATTGATTGAACGTCTAGGACATTGAAGCTATTTTGTTAATGCAAGTAGTTCTGGTTTCATACGTGATTTCAAAGAACCTACCAAATTGCTTACATATAATAATTTGTAAAAATTGTTCCATGAAATGGCCCAAAAGATTCGATTGCTGTCATTGTTGGAGGTAATTTTTAAATTATCAAGTGTTTTGTTTTTGTTTTTGTTTTAGTTAAGAAATAATAAAACAAAGAAAAGAAAATAATATGAAACTGCAGGAGCTTTGAGGAAGAGACAATATGGCTTTGAATTTGGTTTGTGACAACATTATTCTGACTTGTATACCTTAACCATGAACTCTCGCTCTTGACTAGATGCTGGTAACTTTCTTGTCATATTGGACCAGTTCTTTTGATCAAGAGAAAAGTAAACTATAGAGCTTGCAATACAAATTCTTAGCCCTAAAGCAAATGAATCATGTTTCCTGATTAGAATTTACACGTTACCAGCAAGCAAGATTTCTATGGCTAACCTGTTAGCTTTAATTCTACTATTTTTTTTCATCAATTGCAGCAGGTTACCAATTAGTAAAGATCCTTGTGAGGCTTCTACCACAAAGTTCCCATGCATTCATAAACGTGCATATCAGCTTGTCCGCGTAGAGATAAACCCTCTCTTTTGTTAAAAAAAATGGTTTTACCACGGAGAACTCAAAAAAATTTTCCATTGGCAAATTACAAATAGAACAATATTGGCAAGAAATATACAATTGAGACAATGAAGTTTAAGCTGTATCTCTTTCTGTTCATTGGACTGGTTTTTGTTCAAAATTGAAAGGGAAGTCGAAATCGTAGAAGACTAAACCATGTGAGAGGAGGCAGGAATCTCTTGTCTTCTTCACATGATGATGTGATTATAAAAAAAGTGAATTATAGTCCCTCCCCCACCTTCAAACTCATTCTGAGCTGCACTTGACAATATCCAACTGGCCATGTGCCATTATTAGCCACTTGATTGACTCTATTTCTCAGTTGTAACCTTCTAAAAAAGTCAGATAAATGTCCCTCTATCCTATATCTTTTGAGTATGCATAAAATATAACTAATAATGGCTGAAAGCCATGACATAATTTGTTCACAATTTATTAATATGATCAACTATAATTAGAAAATCACTTTAACATGGATCTATTATTGACATAATTTTTATTTTGTATCAACTACAACAACCCACGTAATTGTGAAAATTTGTATTACAAGATTTATTGACATGTAAATGCATATCAATCATAGGAAGGAACAGTCCAAGCCTACCCACAGAGATCTTCACCGTCTAATTTGTTGATCCTAGAGGACTTTCTCAAATAACCAGCACAAGTTAAATCTTACTAGGAAGAGGGGCATTCAGGTAAATTGACTCCAACTCAGTTACGTTTGCTAAACTCATCAGTCTACAAGGACTCGAACCAATAAGATTTAGTCTACACTGTCCTGACCCCTCTCAAAGTCATATATTTGAGAGAGACATAGAGACAGAGAGAGAGAGTGAGAGAGGATCTAAGATGGCTAATCTTAAAAGTAGCAGATGCTACTTCTTGTTGGCTTTCCAGTTCCTTGTGTTAATTCAAACCAAAGTCTTGTGCTACCAGTACAAGGTTGGAGATTTGGATGCTTGGGGAATACCCACTTCGGCAAATCCACAAGTCTACACCTATTGGTCCAAGTATCACACTCTCAAGATTGGAGATTCTCTCTGTAAGTTTCTTTCTTTCTTTCTTTCTCATATCCTTCATTTTGATCCTTGAAAAAAACAAAAAATCATAGCTTTTGACACTTACGGGTTCATTTTCTCTTTCTATTTGTTCAGTGTTCTTGTACCCACCAAGTCAAGATTCATTGATACAAGTCACGGAACAATCCTATACTAGCTGCAACCTTACAGATCCAGTACTGTACATGAACAATGGCAACTCTCTTTTCAACATTACCGCATATGGGGACTTCTACTTCACCAGTGGAGAGAAGGGTCACTGTGAAAAGAATCAGAAGCTCCACATTTCAGTGTTATCTGCTACTGCGCCTGCATATTCTCCTTCCAATGGTCCTAGTGCATTTTCACCCTCTTACCCCACTGTTTTTGGTTCAATCCCACAACCACCTTCTTCTGCTTTATCTGCTTCTTCTTCACATTCGCTAAGCATTCCAGTCTTCATGGCATCTCTTACTGGATTTTTGGTATGTGCATTAGTCGGTGGCATCATGTGAAGAACATGATTATTTATTCTTTTTTTCCCACTTTGGTATTGAATTTTTTTTTTTTTTTGTCCCATTCATTTTGGTTCATAAGTCTATGTCATATTGGGGTAATATAGTTTGGATTTCTTTGTAATTCTTTAAAAGCAATTTAATACAGTGGTTTAAATTCGATCTGCTATTGTTGTATATGATTGTTATTTCAATGTTATGCATTCTCTCTTTTGAAATTCTATAGAGAGTATCGATGAACTGTAAAAAATAAAATAAGATTTTCTGTTTTGCTCTTTTCTAAAAAGAAAGAAAAGATAACATTACTTTCTACTTTCGATGTAAAAGAAAGAACAAAAATCAATCTGTAATTATATAGGTCCAAGACAACACAACACAGCCCGATATTATCGCAAGTGTCAAGGTTCCCTGTTCCATTAATTTATGTATTTGACAGCTGGATCATGGTATCCAACAGTCTCTCTTCCTGTGGCTGTGGTGCACATATTCACAATATATAACAAATTTTACAGTATTTTTTTTTTTTTTTAATTTTAAATTTCTTGGTTGTAATTTGAGTAGATTACAGAAGCTTTTAATCATGGACATTTCCGTTAAAATCGAGATAATTAAGTGATAAGATTAAGAATTCGAGAATCATGCTGTATGATACGTATCAATCACAAATTCACAATACACCATTTGGACCTTGGAAACAAAAATGGTAAAATTTGGGGTGTGCTATAGTAGTTGGTCCCAAATTTGCTGAAGATTTTGACCAAAAAAAGTGGAGGAAAGAGAAAAAAAAAAAAAGGAGGGGTGGGCTGGGCTGGTTTGTAACGGTGAAATTGTAATTACCCCATCAAAGTGCTGACTATGATGCAATGGCCCAAAACATGTGAAGCTCCCAATTGTCACAATGCATATGATGTAATCTCCTAATAAAAATGTTGTGAACGTATCACTTTTCATATATTAATTTGTCTTTTGCATTCTACCCCCCAAAAAAAAGTCTTTCACATATGAGTGAATTCTATTGTTGGTGGGCTGCACAAAATTCACCATATGTTGCGACTTGCGAGTGGATATAGTTCACTAAATATACAAAATAATTTCTATGATATAGATTGGTAATAATATAGAAATGGACAAAGTTTGGCTTCAAATATGTTCGAAGCAACATGCTTTAACCCTTAAAAGGAATATCACACTTGTCTTAATACGCGCAACATAAATATGCCATTTTCTGATTGGGGGATTAATATACAATGTTCTAAACATGTTTGGTCAAACTTTTTCCAATAGAAATAGATTGCAAATGATTTATGTTACTGTTCACATCTATATTTATATATATCCAAAAGTTGAAGCGTAACATTTATTATTATTACGCTCCAATTGAACTACATCAGCAGCCATGTTATTATCCTTTTTCTTTTCAATTTTTCCTATAATTTTTTTTAACATTTAAATTGAATTAAAAACTATTAAATTACAATCAACATATAATATTTATCTTATTTTTAACTATTCTTCTTATTATTAAATTGTCAATTTATTGTTACATTTTCTCCAACCTTTCTCATTCCTTTTACTTTTTCATTTCTTTACTACTTTCACCTTAATATTTCTATTCCTCTATCCCTTTATCTTCCTTTATTTTAGTTCTTCTTATTCTCATTTTCTTATTATAAATTTGTCATTTCCTTTCCCATTCTATGCATAATTATCTATTTTCCCATACAAAAATGCTCTCTCTCTCTCTCTCTCTCTCTCTCTCTCTCTCTCTATATATATATATATGTGTGTGTGTGTGTGTGTGTGTGTGTGTGTGTGTGTGTAGGGTGTGGGTTTGAGCGCTCCTTCTGTTGGAGGAAAGGTCTCAGGCCCAACTAGCCTAAAACAATGAATTTTTAGAGAGTGAGCTTAAGAATTAGGTGTTAGTCTGAACCACAATCATTAGACATGGCTAGGTGCGTACGGACTAATAAGAAAATGGGTTTGAGCATGAAATGTTGTCCCCGGGTGTTTCGTCCGAGGAGCTTGGTATTCTACTTCTTCCACTTTCAGTACTAGGTTACTGTCGTTTTCAAGACCATGTAGACTGTTGCAGTTTTCTCCTTTTTCTCTCTTCCTGCCCCTTTTTTGCGATCCCCCATTCTTGGGGGGTCTCTCCCATTATATATTTCTTTCCAGTCAATATTGACCCTCCATTTGTTGATTATGCAGGCCATTACTCAAGTGCTCGTCCCATCAGCCACCTTCCCAAACTCTCTGTGAGTTGCGGCAACCAAGGCCACACTGTTCAAGGGTCCTTTCATCATTAATGCGGCCAGGACGTTAGTTGGGCGCATTAAATGCGGAGGTGACAGTTTTTCCTTGAACTGCTCCTACACCATACCCCCGTGTACGTCCTACTGTACTCGTCTTTTCTTCGGGGAACACTCTGGGAGGCTGCCTTTGATGGCGTACTGCTCTTTCCTACTGGAGTCTGGAATGTCGAGGACAGAATCGTCCTCGGCAACATCTCTAGGCCATTTGGATTTTCATTGTATGTCCTCGGACACTTCTCCTTGACGCGGGCCTTGGGCCCAGCACAAAGTGGGCCGGAGTCGCCAAGTTCTCTGGCCCCACAATAACCCCTCAAAATCTTGCTGTCCAGATCCTCGGATGGAGAGGAGGGTTTTGGTAACATCAGGCTTCTGTCATGGCTTGTCAAGTCCTGTCCTTCATTAATGCTAGAGTCTTTTCGTATGCCCGAGACACGTTCCTGGCGCCTTGGTATATGAAGCATGTCTTCAATGAATGTTGGCGGCTCCGTGCTCCCCACGTTCAATGGTGCGATGGTGATTTTGACGGTTGAGATTTCCTCACCTTTATGGGCGGGAAAACCCGCACAGTTATTTTTAATGGGAGGTATAAATTCCCATTTGAACGGACCATTCTCTTTACCTTTGTACTTAAGAGTTCTTGCGCATATGTTCTGAGTTCAGTCAAACTTCCAGCCAAATTCAAGTTTCTTTCCAGCATAAAAAGCTTGTCCGAGGAGCTTTTCCCCATTTCTGTAAGTTTTCTTCGCTCTTCAACTCGTGCTTTCCCTCTTCTAAGTTTATCTTTCTCTTGCTCCTCTCCTTCTTTCGTCATCCCCTGAGTCTCTTTGGCAGTTTCTAAAGATGGGTAAATTAAAAAAGTTAGTTGAGACCGAAGAAGCGATGGAAAAATTTATCGCCGATTATAGGATACCCCCCAATGTGGGTTTGAGGTAATGTGAGGAAAGGGAGTGGCACTTTAGGAGAAAAACGGGTGAAGTGGTGATCCCTATACTTGCCTTTATAGAGGGGGGCGTGAGAATTCCCATGGGGCCAGTGATAAGGGATTATCTTAGGCACTTCCGATTAGCCCCCACCCAGTGTGCTGCTAACGTGTTTAGGATCTTGGGTTGTGTGGATGCCTTAAATGAGAAAATGGGGCTAAGGTTAACCCATTATGACGTAAACTGGTGCTATAACCTCCAACTCTTGAAAGGCAAGTCTTACTATTTGAAGACGAGGGATGATAAGGTTCGGCTTATTCAGTGCCTCCTCGAGTCCAACAAAGGGTTAAACAAGGACTTTCTCATCGTGTCTGGAGAGTGGCACGATGGCCTTCCTTGCCCCACGGTGGAGGGGGAGCTAGGTGGGGTATCTAGAGTGGGAGAGGGATGACCCCCTTTTTTTTTTTTTTGCCATTACGTCTTGCACGGTTTGGTTACTGATATGAACATGCCTTCTTTTTGCAGATCCGCACGCCTTTCAGCGGCACTTCCATCTGATCAACAAGGAAGATTTGGAAACTATTCTCAGGGCAACGGTTTTTGTAAACGAGGCGGACAACCAAGTCAGGGCCGCTCACAAGATCTTGGGGTACGATCCTATGCATAGGTCATTCGCTGATCCGAAGTACGTGATCAGAGCTAACGATCCCTGACTTCAGAGAATCACTGTAGTTAAGCACGGGTTTCTGATTCCCGAGGGGTCTCCTGTTCTGGAGGGCATCCCGTTGGCTGGCTCTTCTTCATCCCACCAAATGGCGGAAGCTGAGAGTGATTCAGGCTTGCTCGAAGAAGGATTTGGTGCATTTGACCAGGCTAGTTCGTCCGTGGATCCTGTTGGTGACTTGGGTGACCCCGACCTTTCCGAGGTAGATTTCTTGCTAGCAGGGACATCCTCTCAGGCGGAGATGGGTCTTAAAAGGAAACCCCAGACAAGCCTGTTCGACCTAATTGAGGGCTAGCTGGGGAAGGAGGCACCAGGAAAGTCGCAATCCAAACCTCCCCCTCTTCCGCCATAGCCTCAACCTGTTCAAACCAAGTCTTTCCCTGCTCGTTCGCGAACACCATCTCCTCGGCCTAAACACCCTACTTTCCCCCAATCGACTTTACCTCCTTGGCCTGAGCTCACCGACTCAAAAAGGAAGAGGAGTTCTAAGGGTAAAGAGCCGATGTATGAGGGGAAGTCTCACAAGCCTCAAGAGAAGGGCGAAGCCCCACGAGCTCAAAAGCAGCTAAAGATTGGGCCTCAAGGCCAAGGTAAGGAGATCGATGCTCAATCTGCGCCCGAGGCTTGGCTTCCTGCCTCAATGCTCCACGGGGAGCTATTAATGGAAAATGCCTCCCTAAGGGACTTTCGAGGCGGTGAGGGCGCTTACGTGGCCGACGCGTTAGAGAGGACCCTGCTCCTTGCCACTGACATGAAAGAGCTGAAAAATACGAGAAGGCAGGAGGTCTTCCTCAGCGTGAATAGGTACTTGACCATGGTAAGGCTTCTGATACTTGTGACTTCGCCGATTTTTGCTCCTTAATTTCCCATTCATAGTGTGTTTGTTCCGATTGGCAGGCCGTCTAGGCCACTTATAGGCTGGAGGATGAGGCTAAGGAGCAGAGCAGGTCCTTGGAGACTGAACGTAATAAGCGCCTGGACGCTGCTCGTACCCTTAAGAACTCCGAGGCTGACCTCACTAAGGCCAAGGAGGATCTGAAGGAGATGACAAGGCAGAGGGACAGCGCTGAAGCAGGCCTATCTGGTGCCCAAAAGCAGGCCGAGACCCAGACAAAGCGCCTACTTGAAGCTGAAGATCAGCTGGGGATTGCTAAGGAGTAGATTGTTGATCTCAAGAAGAGGCTAGTTGAGGCGGATGAGGCCAAAAACGTTGCGGAATGGGCTAGAGACGAAGCTCTAAGGGCTAAGACGAAGGTTAAATTTGCTAGGATGGAGGCCGAGACCTCCAGGGACAAAGCCGAGGAGGAGGCCTATGACTCGGGGGTGACTGACACCCAGGCTATCCTCAAGGCTCAAATCCTTGGGGTGTGTCAGCTTTACTGCTCCCAGGTTTGGAATGAAGCCCTCAAACAAGCTGGGGTGGAGGCTTCCTCCGATCTGTGGAAGGCGGAGAAGATATACTATCCTCCGGCCATCCGCGAGACGAATCCCGAGATGGTAAGAGCTCTAGAAGAGACTGAGGTTGCTCAGCCTGAGGCTGCTCTAACCGTGTCCACCACTAACGAGCCAGCCGAGGGGAGCGAGCTTCTTAAGGTGACTGATACAAGTGGAAGCTTCAACCTCGAAGCGCCCTAAGAGGCTGCCGGATCTATAGTCGGCGTTCAAGACTCTCATGTCGAGGAGCCACCTCTCTTGGTTCAGCCCCTTTAGTCCATTTCCCCTGCTGATGTCACTCAAGGCCCTGAGGCCAATCTTGCTCAGCTTCCCAAGGAAGGGGATGTTTCCCAGGGTCCCGAGGCCAATCTTGTCCAGCTTCCTAAGGAAAGGACCAAAATAAAGTCGAAGAAGTAGAGATTCCAGCCAACCTTTATATTGGTTTTCTTTTTAGTTTAGTTTTTAGTTAATTTGCTTCTGTTTTAAGAATCTTGGGATTCGTTTGTAACTGAATTCTCGACTATGTGTATGAAATTCCTTTCTTCTTTTCTCTTTTGAATCGTGTGTTTATTGCCCTTACCGATGTTACTATTACTGTAAATCTCGTGGCTTATGAATTAATTATCCTAACGGGTGTGAATGGTTGTGCACATAACATATTTGAAGTTAAATCCCTGATTACTACCTTACCGGCATCAAGGGGATGCTTAGTTTGCGTCTACCCATATTTTTAGGGGGCTAAGTGTATGATCTGAGGTGCCAAGCGTGTTATTAGGTCATATCCACAGCTTTTACAAATTTCGAAGCAGTGAGTCCGAGGACCATGCAAGACCTCGGAGTGACTAGTTTCTCCATAGGCTTAAGTCTGAGGACCATACAAGGCCTTGGTTCTGTCTAACACTTAGATTTTCTTGGAGTGACTAGTTTCCCCATAGGCTTGAGTCTGAGGACCATGCAAGACCTTGGTTCTGTCTAGCACTTAGATTATTGCCAAAATGCGAGACGTGTAATCAAGATGGACTTAAAATCTGAACTAGACAAGCACTTTTATTAATAGTAATACCTGCTCAGGTTATTTACATTCCATGGACGGGGTACAAATTTTTCATCTAAGTCTTCTAGGTAGTACGCTCCTATCCCCGCGACTGAAGTAATCCGGTATGGCCTTTCCCAGTTGGGTCCATGCTTTCCCCATGATGGGTTTTTGGCAGCACCCACAACTTTCCTCAGCACTAAGTCCCCTAGTGCTAGCGGTCTAAGCTTCACGTTGGCATCATATCCCTGTTTGAACTTCTGATGGTAATAGGCTAATTGGATCATTGCCTTTTCTCTTCGTTCGTCGATCAGGTCTAGGCTCCTCTCCAATAGTTCGTCGTTACTATCCGAGGTGAATGAACTCGTCCTCAGCGTTGGGAAGTTTGCCTCTAGAGGGATAATGGCCTCGGCCCCATAGGTCATGGAAAAAGGTGTCTCCCCTGTCGACCGCCGTGGTGTAGTCCGATAGGTCCATAGGACGTACGACAGCTCTTCCACCCATCTTCCTTTGGCGTCATCCAGTCTCTTCTTAAGTCCATTGACTATGACCTTGTTGACAACCTCAGCTTACTCGTTTCCTTGAGGATAGGCTGGAGTTGAGTACCTGTTAATGATCCCCAACTCGCAGCAGTATCTTCTGAAGGCCTTGCTGTCAAACTGGAGTCCATTGTCTGAGATGAGGGTGCGAGGGACTCCGAATCGTGTGACAATGTTTCTCCAGATGAATTTCTTAGCATCCACGTCTCTGATGTTGGCCAGAGGCTCGGCTTCGACCCACTTGGTGAAGTAATCTGTGCTGACCAGTAGGTATCTCTTATTTCCTGCTACCTTTGGGAAGGGTCCTACAATATCCAGGCCCTACTGGGCGAACGGCCACGGACTAGACAGAGGATTGAGGGCCCCGCTAGGTTGATGAATATTCGGAGCGAACCTTTGGCATTGGTCACACTTTTTAACATACTCCAGGGCTTCCTTCTGCATCCCCGGCCACCAGTATCCCTAGTTAATGGCTCGGTGTGACAGAGATCTTCCTCCTATATGACTCCTGCAGATCCTTTCGTGTAACTCTTCAAGCAACAGTTCTGATGCCTCAGGGTGAATGCACAGTAAGTATGGTCCGGAATATGAGCGTTTGTACAATTTGTGGTTCTCGGACAACCAGAACCGAGGAGTTTTTCTTCGTATTTTCTCTGCCTTCGACTTTTCCTTGAGCAAGATGTCATCTTTGAGGAACTTCACAATATAGTCTATCCAGCTAGGGCCCACTCTGACCTCATGAACATGGACCACGCCTTTGACTACTTCATTCGCTCTGTCCAGGTGCTCGACGAGAATAATTCGAGGCAAATCCCCTGCCGAGGAGGTGGCAAGCGTGGCCAGCAAATCTGCATGAGTGTTTCCACTTCTGGGGACATGCGACAAGTTGAAAAAGTCGAAGCCCAGCTGTAAGCGTTTGACCCGGCTTAAGTACTCTTGCATGCTTGCATCTCTGGCCTCTAATTCTCCCTTTACCTGGCCTACTACCAACCTCGAGTCCGAGAACATCTCCACCGCCTTTCCTCCCATTTTCTGTACCATGGCAATTCCTTGTAGCAGGGCCTCATACTCAGCTTCGTTGTTCGTTGCTGAGAACCCAAGTCTCAGGGACTTCTCTATGATGGTTTCCTCGGGAGATATTAGAACTAGCCCCACTCCAGATCCTCTTTGATTTGCTGCGCCATCAATGTACACCTTCCAGCATGGGGGTCCTGGTGCAGAGATCACTTTAACCGATTTTCCATCCATGTTCTGCTCCTCTGCCATTATTTCTACTGGGGGTTCAGCAAATTCGGCTACTAAGTGAGCCAGGACTTGGCCCTTGATAGAGGTCTGAGGCATGTATTTGATGTCAAAAGCTCCCAGAATTGTGCTTCATATGGCAATCCTTCCAGTGTAGTCAGCAGTTCGCAGCACAGACTTCAAGGGTAGTTGGGTTAGAACAACAACTGTGTGGGCTTGGAAATAATGGGGAAGTTTTCGCGTGGCGTGGACCACAACTAGTATGGCTTTCTCCAGGGGTAGGTATCTGATCTCGGCTTCATGTAGCGACTTAGTCACGTAATAGACCAGCTTTTGGACGTCATTGTCGTCCCGTATTAGCACCAAGCTTAGGTATGGAGGGCTATAACAATGTATGCATACAGAACTTCATTGGCCTCGGGATTGGACATGATAGGTGGTCAGGATAGGTAGTCCTTGAGTTGCTGGAAGGCCACCACACAGTCCTCGGACCAGTTAAACCCCTTCCACTTGTTGATCAAGAGATAGAATGGCCTACATCTATCCGCCGACCTGGAAATGAATCGATTGAGGGTTGCGATCATCCCGGTAAGCTTTTGGACCTCCTTTGCATTTTGTGGCGGTTTCAGGTCGTTGATGGCCTTGATCTGGTCAGGGTTGACCTCGATTCCCCTATGGGTAACCATGTAGCCCAAAAACTTTCCTGACCCCACGCCAAAGGAGCACTTGGAAGCATTTAGGCGCAGCTTATGTTTCCTCAAGACGCCAAAGGTGCCGCTGAGGTCCCTTAAATGCTCGGACACCACTCTACTCTTCACCACCATGTCATCGACGTAGATTTCGATGTTCTTGCTCAGCTGTGGTTCGAACATTCTTGTCATCATCCTTTGATAAGTGGATCCCGCATTCTTCAGGTCAAATGGCATTACCTTGTAGTGGTAATTTCCGATTGGTGTCACGAAGGCCGTTTTCTCCTGATCCCCCAACGCCAGTGGTATTTGGTGATAGCCTTGAAAGGCGTCTAAGAAGCTCATCTGAGGATGGCTTGCTGTCGCATCCACTAACTGGTCTATTTGAGGCATTGGGAATGGGTCCTTAGGGCACGCTTTATTTAGGTCTGTGAAGTCCACGCAAACCCGCCATTTCCCACTTTTCTTTTTGACCACCATTGTGTTGGCCAGCCATTCGGGGTAAAAGACTTCTTTGATACCCCTGCGCGCTTAAGCTTTGCCACTTCGTCTCTAATCGCATCGGCATGCTCTTTTGATGGGCGACGAGGTGGTTGCTTCTTGAGAATGATGGCCGGGTTGACATTGAGATAATGGCAGATGAAGGCTGGGTCAATCCCGAGGGCGTCGCAGGCATCCCATGCAAATACGTCAATATTCCTTTTAAGGAACTCAATCAACTCCTCCTTCTCCTAGAGGGGCAGCTGGGCCCCTACTCGGAAGAACTTCTCCGGGTCGTCATCAATAACCACCTCTTCCAGGTCTTCGCATTTCGCCTCCCCAGTAGTTGTGTCAGGGGGCAAAATTGAGGTCTTTAGTTGCTATAAATTCTCCTCAGCGGAGGCTGAGGACTTCGCGTTGAGCCGATGTGAGACGGCCGCTACCATGCATTGCCTCACCATGGGTTGGCAACCACAGATTTCAAGGACTTGGTCTCCTGATGGGAATTTCACCTTCTGGTGTAACAAGGATGCAACAGCTCCTAAGGTATGGAGCTAGGGCCTACCGACAATGGTTGTATAGGGAGAGTAGGTGTTCACCACGATGAAATTCACTTCCACTATTTCTAAGCTGGTCTGGATGGGCAATCTAATCATGCTTATCGGAATGACAAGCTTTCCATCGAAGCTCATCAGAGGGGAGTTGTAGGGCGTCAAATCTTCTGATTTTAACCCCAGCCCCTTGTATAGGTCGGGGTACATAACCTCAGCCGCACTGCCGCCATCCACCATCACTCTTTTCACATCGTAGTCCCCGATTCGGAGGGTGATTAGCAGCGCGTCATCGTAAGGCTGGATGGTCCCGATCTTATCTTCCTCTGAAAAACTCAAAACGGGATGAAAGCTCATTCTGGCCCTTTTCGGCCCTGGTTGGGACTCCTCGGCAGACAGTTGAGCCATCGATAACACTCGTGCAGGGCACGTGCCTGTTCTCCCTGGCGCGGCCACGATGACGTTGATCGTTCCTGTGGGTGGCCTCAGGGCAGCATCCCTCCTGGCCTCTTGAGGGCCTTGATGACCACTGGAATGATGCAGAAGGTGCTTCAGCCTTCCTTCCCGGACTAGCTGGTCCAGGTGGTTCCAGAGGTTCTTGCAATTCTCCGTAATGCGGCCATGGTCTTGGTGGTATTGGCAATAAAGGTTCTGATCGCGCTTCGAGGGTTCTCCCGCCATCTTATTCGGCCACCTAAAGTACAGCTCGTTCTTGATTTTCTCCAAAACCCGATCTATTGGTTCTCGAAATGCGACGTTGACAGACTGTGCATTAGCTGTTCCAGGTCGCCCTACAAAGTCCCTCATCGGGCGGTTGCTACTATACCGGTCCGACCTGAAATCCCTCCTCTCCTGAAGAATAACCTTCTCTTTTCCTCTTCCCTGTAACTGGTCTTCCTCCACTCGCTTGTACTTGTCAATCTGATCCATTAGTTGACGCATACTGGTGGTAGGCTTGCCAGTTAGAGACTTCCGCAGGCCGTGATCGGCTAGGAGACTATTTTTTAAAGTGATAATGGTGACGTCGTCAAAGTTGTCTTTCATTTCATTCTATGTCTCCCAATATCTGTCCGAGTAGGCCTTTAAGGTTTCTCCGTCATACATGGATAACAAAAACAAAGTGCTCAAAGGTCGAGGGGCTCTGCGGTTCGTAACGAAGCGGGAGCCAAAAGCTTGGGTCAGCTGCCTATACGAGTCGATGGAGTTCGTCTTCAGACCATTAAACCACCTCATCGCCACTGGTTCCAAGCTAGACGGGAAAACCTTGCACATCAGCACCTCATTCCTAGAATGGACAGCCATCCTTTGGTTGAACTAGCTCACATGCTCCACCGGGTCTGTTCTACCGTTGTAAATGGCGAAGGTTGGCTGCTGGAACCATCGAGGAAGTATGGCCCTTTCTATGTGATGCGTGAAAGGCGACTTGGAAAGTTGATCCAATGCCTTGCTCATGGCGTCGTTTCCCAAGCCCCTGGGAGATGGGCTTCTGCGCCTATGCCTCCGGTGGTGTTCTTCTTCATGGGAGAAGGTCTCACTTGGGGAGTCCTTGATCTTCATCTATAGTCGTCATCACTTTCATCGTCGAAGGGCTCGTCGAGTCTGGAACAAGATTGTCTTTACTGTGCATGGTGCAGCTTTCTTTTCAAATCGTCTATCTCTTGCCGCATGGATTGCCTATCGTTCTGTCTTTGAGACATATGGCTCCTAACTTCCTCCTGTTGTGGGGCTCGGTCGTTATTTCGTCTCTGAAGCACGTGGCTGCCCGCGCGAGAGTGGCTCCTATTGGTTTGGGTGGTATTTACGTTTCCCCCTCGAAACTTTCCATTCTCTTCATTTCGGTCGCGCTCGGGGTTAGGGTAGTTGCCCTATTGTTGGGATCTGGCTGATTCGAGCTGATGGGGGCTTGCTTGATGAGGGCCTGATCCTACCATGCCGGATCGTTGTCCTTAGTAACACACAAGTTCTTCCCACAGACGGCGCCAATTGTAGGGTGTGGGTTTGAGCGCTCCTTCTGTTGGAGGAAAAGTCTCAAGCCCAACTAGCCCAATATAATGAATTTTTAGACAATGAGCTTAAGAACTAGGTGTTAGTCTAAACCATAATCACTAGACATGGCTAGGTGTGTACGGACCAATGAGAAAATGGGTTCGAGCATAAAATGTTGTCCCGGGTGTTTCGTCCGAGGAGCTTGGTATTTTGCTTCTTCCACTTTCAGTACTAGGTTACCGTCGTTTTCAAGACCATGCAGACTGTTGCAGTTTTCTCCTTTTTCTTTCTTCCTGCCCCTTTTTTGCAATCCCCCATTCTTGGAGGGTCTCTCCCATTATATATTTCTTTCCAGTCGATCTTAACCCTCCATCTGTTGATTGTGCAGGCCATTACTCAAATGCTCGTCCCATTGGCCACCTTCCCAAACCCTCTGTGAATTGCGGCAACCAAGGCCACACTGTTCAAGGGTCCTTTCATCATTAATGCGGAGTTGACAGCTTTTCCTTAAACTACACCTACACCATACCCCCGTGTGCGTCCTACTGTACTCGTCCTTTCTTCGGGGAACGCTCTGGGAGGCTGCCTTTGATGGCGTGCTGCTCTTTCCTACTGGAGTCTGGAATGCCGAGGACAAAATCGTCCTCGGCAACATCTTTAGGCCATTTGGATTTTCATCGTATGTCCTCAGACACTTCTCTTCGACGTGGGCCTTGGGCCCAGCACAAAGTGAGCCGGGGTCGCCAGGTTCTCTGGCCCCACAATATGTTTTTGGTGGATTTTTTTTTCCGCATCTATAATTTAGGTTAACGAATTTTCGTATTCTTTGGAATTCTATTTCGTGTTTTAAGTTGTTATCTTTTTCATTCTCTTTGATTGTTACATGTTATCCTATTGCATTATAAATATAATATATAATATATAAGAATATAATATTATTATATTACATAGCATAATTAAAATAATTGGTGTTAATTGCTATACATTTCATTTTTACTATTTTTCTTCTCGTCTTATTTTATTCAACATTTAAATTCATCCACATCCTTCGATCATTAAATCATTTATATTTTCCCTCATTTTTTATTTTAAAAAATTACACATATTATATTTACTTAAATTCAAATAAATAAAAGTCATTCTCATAAAATCTTCCCAAGAAATGTTACCATGCATCAATTGAAAAATGGAAAACAAAACACATGCCAATTTAGAAATACTAAATTTAAAATAATAATAATATCCAACCAAACATAACATAAATATACTAATAGTTATGGATATAAACTTAATGGCAGCAAAATGGAATAAATAAAATAAAATCAAAAGTCAATTGGTAACAAGAAATTGAAAGCTATGAGATACTTTCTCAATGCCCAGAATAAATGTTAATTTTACATGCTCTTATCAATACAATTTACACGTAGCCTGATATAAAAAAGACCTGAGTAAATCAGGAAGGGTTTCTTGTGCTTTCTACCAAAAAAGCAAGGAACGTGCATGAAAAATTTAACATTAAAAGGTGAATTCCTCTAGATCTCTAAGAGCTAACCATGCATGTGGCAATTAAATGCTGTTTGATTGAGTTATGATGGAACTGTTGATTCCTCAGCTCACCATGCCAACATCAATGGTCATTCCACTGTTAGTTTCTCTTCCGAAGTAGCATAGATAGAGTGTTTATCTAAGAAGCACGGACATGGACACGGGTACGATATGGTGACATGAGTAATTTTTGAAATATTATAACATAAAATGACTGGTATGACACCTGCATGATATAGGTATGATACGGATACAACATGGGTACAACATCCTAAATGAAGTGTCCATACTGCCTAGGTGTTTATTGAACTGCAGATTCTGTGAAATGGGCAGATGTGGACTTCGAGTCAGCTGTTGCAAAGGGATTCCTCATTTGAGCGGCAGGACCAGAGTCTACTTCCATAGCAGAAGCTCTGGGAGGGGAAACGGGCTGCACCTCCTCTTCAGGGTAAGCAGCCTTGAACCTTGCTCGCAGACCTTCATCAACTAAACGTACTCCACGCAATTGATTACCAAGTGACATCCATCTGATAAAAGAAAGATCAGAAGCAATCCAGAAACCATGTTCAAGATATGAAGTGAAATAAAACCAATATACCCAGATGCAAGATGTTAGCAACATGACCACAAAACTGCAAAAGGCTATATTTCAAAATCACCAAGTCCCATGGCCAACTAAGAGCAAAATAAAAGGAGGCCTTTATGGTTAAGAAATACTAATAACCCAGGATCCCAGTGCCACGAGACTTCCATTTATTCAAAGAAATTTAGCCTCAGGAACCCCCAAGGGCATAATAGATCAAGATGGTCATCAAGTCTATAGAAAATCTTCAAGCATCTCCATCTCATTAATTTATCATAAAAACCACTAAGTTGGTGATAAATAAGAATGCTGTGAAGTAACGAAAAATACGATAGGAAGCACAAATATGGGACAAGAAAGCATACCCTGCATGAGTGTTGTGCATGCGGGCAAACAATTCCAGCTTTCTTGTCCTAGGACTTATCCTCTCCAGCATGGGGTACATCTGCAGAAGTGCACTTTTATTAACTCAAGTTTGTATCTTGTAAACCCAAACATATAATATTTATTATTTAAAAAAAAAAAAAAACTAAATAAAGAGAGCATATATAGCATGGTGAAAAATTGTTGCAATAAGCATGTTGTAACCCAATTATAGCAAGCACTAACGTTCATAAGGGCATTCCATCAAAGGTACCAGCGAGTGCGATAATGTATAAAAATTATTAGATATGGTTCCACTAACCTCATCTGGCTTACGGCTTGTCTCTCGAACCTCAGCAACAATGACATCAGTATCAATATTCCTATTTACTTCTGGATTTCCCTTTATTCCAACAAGGCAATGCTCCTTACTGTGATTTAGCCAGTGGCCTGTCCTTCCTGTTCTAATTATTCGCTGAAGTTGATTAGTCTTCACCCAAATGATCTCCTCGACACGCTTGTACCCCCAAAGTTCTAAACTGCAAAAGGACAGTAATAAGATTGAGAGCCCAGACTAGGGAATAATCACATGTAGCATGCTTGCTTCTAAGACACAACAGTGACCCATCCATCAGCGAGAGACAAATATAATAGTTGGCACATAGACAAAAATTAAGTGCATACCATTCACGTCCAAGTTCCATTGCACGTCCAGTGACCCATAGAAAAATTAGTCCATCAGTCTGCAATGCAGGAACATTCAGAGTGCGCATTTCATCATCAGCCATCGTTCCATAAGGCAATTCCATATGAATGTCCCATGGTGGATCTGCCATTATAACTCCAAATTGCCCTAAAATGTCCATTCTAAATGAACGGATATCACAATTAATCCATTGTGGTTCACCAAGTTCAACTTCTGAACAATATTCAGCACGCTTTAGTGGTTTGGGAGGAGGAAGCACATCTGGCATTTGGTCTATCTCGTAATGAACATATTTGCATGTCTGTCCATGTGGTCAAAAGTATATTACTTAATGTAAAAGGAAAAGAAAAAAATGAAACCCAATTATAACGTAGTTTCAAAGGACAAAATTTTACCTTCATGTGACGACAAGTATCTAGAAAAGAGCAGTCCCCTAAATTGATGTCAGTATGTGGGGCAATGATTCGCCGAAAATGAACCTGGAAAGAGTAGAATTTTTCAATACAAAGAAGGAAAATATCAATATTAAGATCAATGTAATATCTGGAAGATGAAATTGTTCAAAACAAAGTCAAATGATTTCAGACAAATAATAATAGTGTATACAACTAAATTTTCAAATGAGATCTCTTTTTTTGGACATGGAAACCTTATCTAATGAGATTGTATATCAAACTGCATTTTTAAAAGAAAAAAAAGGCCAGCCTATTGCCCATCACCAGTGTGTTGGCACCACCTAATGAACTAACACCTGTTTCTGCAATTAATTAAGAGGTCAAGCCTTGGTGCGATGGCAAGTGCCTTCCACCAAAAGCGACAAGTCACAGGTTTGAGTCTGGGAATCAACCTCTCCAATAAATGGGAGGTAAGGCTACCTACCATGACCTCTCCCAAACTCCACAAAAGGGGGAACTTTGTGAATTGGGTATGACCTTTATTTTCTACAATTAATTAACTTGTTGGTATTATTAAATCACACAGCTCATAGCTGAAGAGACCTTCAGCCATATGGGAGAGCACATCATGCAGCAAAACTGTATGTTTGTCCAGCACAACATTTAACAACTAACCAGGATAATATATACCAGCATGGGTTTAAAAAACCAAAGAAAAGCCAAATCCCAATGTCTCCCTCCTATATTCTAATATTTCATATCATCAGAATACGTGCTCTATTCTCATGTAATAAGTATGTTTTTCAGCAACAACCAATTGAAAGATAATGTTAGTGTTCATCCACTAAAAGCATTAGGTTAACATCCTAATGTCAAAAGAATGAACTAACGTCAATTTGTCACCTGACTATAATTGATTCCTATTCCTACAATGAAATCCAATTACCTACACTGTACTTTGACTTGTGCTACACTTAGGGTGAGATCCAGATTTTTAAAAGAGAAGTTGATTGAGGTTTTTTGTGTTGATTTGAGTATTATGCTGATCTAGACATTTTCTTTTCTTCTCACAAAGAATGAACTATCCAACTAAAGTATTTTCTTAGATTTTACCCAGTATGATCTTGCTTTAAGTCATGCTAGCATGCAGATATATTTAAAGCACAGTATTAGTTTGTCCAAAGACCCTTGTGCACAACCTGAAGCTTTGACCAAATGCCTGTCCTATATATGCATGTGTGTGTGTGTTTGTTAAGCAATAAGCACAGGTAAAATGATAATTACAAAATTATCGAAACACAAATACAGGATCATATCCAACATGTTCTATGCTACTAAAAGTCCACTTACTAACCTTCTCACACGCCATAAAGGAACCAGTTTGACGCCGGCAATCCTCTTTTGTTAGGGATGTACAGTACTCCTTCAGGTTTGGACCACCTATGGTTTTAAACTGAAAACAAAATTTTAAAACGAACATTAACACACAATGATTTATGCAAGGAATAGTACTTTAAACTAAAAAAAAAAAAAAAAAAAAAAAAAAAAAAAAAAAACATTTTTCAGGCATTCCTAAGATGCAAATATCATTAAAATCCTAAGATTGGCACAGAAGAAAGTTTACAGCTAAAGCACTTCTAATGTCCAACTTACGAGACCATAACATAATTGACTATTCAAACTTTCAGAAACATGGATTCTTAATCTCCATCAACAGTCTTCTAAACAGAAGCATACATCAAAACACACACAATCATAACAGAAGACTCTAAAAGTTCCACAAACACCTTTTCAGCTACAGCAGTTTCCCTAGCAGTGGGGCGGTGAATGAGGTCCAAAAGCTCCTCACCAGTCTTTGATTTCTGCAACTCCATAAAAGACTTCTTCTTCAACAAAGCCTCAAGATCCTTCATGTCATCCTCTTCAGTCCTAGGCTTCTGCAGCATTGCAGTATTCACCCCACCACCACCAATCGGCAATGGTGTACTCGGCCTATGCATTGGATGCACACCAACCCCTCTACCCATCCCCATCATCCCCATACCTCTAGGACCCCTTGACCCCATTATCCCACCTGGCTGCATACCACCCAAATGCGACGGCCCACCCGGCCCCATCCACATATCTTGCATTGCCCCCCTTTGCACATGCCCTCCGAACACTCCTCCACCATTATTCACATTCCCATCACTCAAACTCATATTTTCCTGAAACTGCTTACTCTCAGGCAATTCTCTCATAAGCTTACCAATTGACAAAACCATGACTCTAGATTTTCCACTCACTTCGAAATCCCCTAACTCAAACCCATCAATATCCTTAGCCATTGAACTCAACGCCATCTCTACAGCCGATATAGCCCCAGAATCACCACCCAACTCTCTCAACGCAGCTTTCTCAGCCGCGGTCGCATTCTGGTCATTCTCCAACTTCCTCAACACCGTGGACGAGTCTATAGGCGTAAAGGGTACTCTCCCCAACAAACAAACAGCCACCATAGACCTCACTAAAGCTGACGGACTCCCACTCTCATCAGAACCAGGACTAAACCTCTCACTCTCAGATTTCCCAACAGGGTTTAACGCAGTCGCTGCGTTTTGAGCATTGGTGGGCAATTTGGTGGGCTTTGTGGGTTTGATGGGGTTGGGGTTTGGGAGACAAGGTGTGGGAGTGAAAGGTCTGTTGTTGAAAAGGGAGACGACTTTGAGAGAGAGATCGAGGGAGGAAACGATGTTTGGGACTTGGGTCTGGAGAGAAGCGAGGAGGTCGAGATGGGTGTTGTGTTGGGACTCCATTCGAGATTGGAGATTCTTCATTCGACCTACGCTGTCTTGGTTGTTACCCTCTGAGTGGGTCTCCATAGATGCCTAACTTTAAAGCCTAAACCAAAGGAACAAGAAAGAAAGAAAATTTGATTGAAGAGAAGAAGGGTTTAACAAAAGGGAGATCAGACAGAAGAGAGAGGGGAAGAGAAGAGAGAATTTGAGAAGACAACAGTTTCTAAGTTTTTGTTTTGGGTTTCGTGAGAAGGTCCACAACTTTGTGGTTCCAAATGCGTGGGCCTAAAACTAAGGCCTTATAGGATTGTAAAGGCCTTTTTCTTTTTTTCTTTTTAGTATAATGGAGTAAAGGAGTTGTGAAAAACTAAGACTATGTTTGGTTATAGTTTTTATTTTTTTATTTTTAAAATTTTATTTTTGGAAATATGAAGAAAAAATAATTTTTTTGTATTTTTGAAATCAAAAACATGTTTGATTAGTTGAAAATTAAAAAATAGTTTTTTGAAAAAAAAATAGAAAATACTAAAATAAGTTATTACTAGGATTTGAATTCTAATGTTAACTCATTAAATGAGACAGATCCATTAAATTAAATGAGTATTTTTATTGACTTTTAAAAATTTGAAACTGAAAAAAACCTTTTGCATGTATTCTTTTTCCTTCACAAATTGAGTTTTGAGAACAGTTTTTATTTTTTGTTCATTTTTAGTTGCCAAACAAGTTTTTTAGTCTCAAAAATAGAAAATTATTTTTGTAAACAGAAAATAAGGGAAAAAAATTGTCACCAAACATACCCTAAATCTTCTCTCTTATCTAAAAAAAAAAAAAAAAACCTTATATTTTTAATTATATTAGTTGTAGGCGCTCAAGAATTTTTTGCCTTTGGCTTTGGCTTTGGCTTGATTGCCTTGCCTTGCCTTGGCATGAATTTTTGTTGTCCCACATTGGAAAGATCTCTTTCCTCTTCATGCCATATAAGGCATGAACCAATGGTTGAAGAGTACCACTAGTTTAGTATAAGCCCTACCCTTTGATTATTTTGATAATCAAAATCTCCCTCTCACTCTATTGAATTTTGATTTATTCAACCATTATATTTCACTGTTTTATTTCCTCCTATTAGAAATATAAAGAGGATAGTTTTATAAAAAAAAACTCAACTAGAAATAATTATCCATCTTTCTCTCACTAATGAAAAACACCAATGTTGTCTTTAAAAAAAATGGTTTTTTTTTAAAAAAAAAAAGTGTATTAGTGTTAAATTTCTTGTTGTTACGACAGAGTCTAACAAAATAGGATAAGGGTTTTGATCATAATATTTGCAAGTAAGGATGATCCTATGGCATCCATTTAGGTGCATTTAAGAATGAATAAGGCATCAAATGTTCATACCTAAGTTTAATATTTTCGATATTTCTTTTGGAATTTTTTTGTTAATTATGGGCAAAAAGTTTGTAAATTGCAAGGATAACATTTGTTAGAGTATGCAAAATCTTCATCCTTGATTATTTTATTTTACTAAAAGAAGAATAAGATATTTTATTGACTTATCTATATAGTTAGTTATTGTTTCTTATTGTGATTTTTATTATTGAGATGCAATGAATTTTTTAATATTTATATATATTTTAAATAAGTTATGGAAATCAAGTCATTATGAAAATATATGCAAAAGAACAAGCCAATTTTATTAGAATATTGTGGGGCCAAGGAACTTAGCAACCCCGGCCCACTTTGTACTAGGCCCAAGGCCCGCGCCGAGGAGGAAAAAATGCCCGAGGATGTATGAAGAAAGCCCAAACGTCCTAGAGACGATGCCGAGGACGATCTTGTCCTCGGCACTCCAAACCCTAGAAGGAAAGGATGGCACGCCGTCAAAGGCATCTTCCCAAAGCGCCCCCAGAAGAAAAGACGAGTACAGAAGGACACACACGGAGGTATGGTATGAGAGCAATTCAAGAAGAAGCTGTCACCTTCACACTGAATGCACCCAACTAGCGTTCTGGCCGCATTAATGAGGAAAGGACCCCTAAACAGTGCGGCCTTGGTTGTCGCAACTCACAGAGGGTTTTGGGAAAGTGGCTGATGGGATGAGCACTCGAGTGATGACCTGCACGATAAACAAGTGGAGGGTCAAGATCGACTGGAAAGAAGTATATAATGTGAGAGACCCTCCAAGATGGGGAGATTGCGCAAAAAGAGTAGGAAGAGAGAAAAGGAAGAAAGCGGTGTCAATCTGCATGGTCTTGAAAACCGCCGTAACCTAGTACCGAAAGTAGAAGAAGAAGAATACTAAGTTCCTCGGACGAAATGCCCGAGGACAGAGCCCCACACTTTAATCCATTTCCTTATTGCTCAGCCCGCATCTAACCGTGTCTAGTGATTGTGGTTCAGACTAAGACCTAGTTCTTAAACCCATTCTCTAAAAATTTATTGTATTGGGCCAGTTAGGCTTGAGACCATTTGTCCAGTAGAAGGAGTGCTCAAACTCACCCCCGCTATAAATATGATATAAATATACATCGAATTTTATAACTAGATTAAAAATAAATTCAAAAATGAAATTTGGATTAGTTTCAAACAAGTTGGAAGTAGTTTTAAATATCCTTTTGAAATAGATCTACATCTGGTGTATTTGATAAAATAAAAGTGCAATTAAAATATAGCTTGGATCATTTATTGATCTTTCACTTTAATACTTTACAATAATATAGATATAGATCGTTTGTAATATTGATCTTCAAGTATAAAATTTTACAATAGACATCTTAAATGAGATTAATTTGTTTTGTTTGTCCTACAATTCAGAATTAATAACTTAATGATTGGTTGGGTGATTGAGATGCTAAATTCAATTGTTGAAGCCAAATTGTAATAGGACTAGCCTCATCACACGTGCTTCGCGCGTATAATAAACCTTCTTTTTTTTGGGGAAAAAAAAAAACTCTGTGTTTTTATTATATATATAATTTTTATTTTGTAAATCTAATTTATAAGTGGATAAAGCAATTTGAAAATTAACAGGAAAGTGGTCCTATTTTTTAGACAATATTTTAGTGGGAGTTAGAGTTGCATTTTTATCGGATTGTCCTTTAATTTTGTCTCTACTTAAAGATAAGGGTATAGATGCATTTTTGAACTAAAAAATGAGAAATCCAAACAAGAGAAACCCCTTAAATAATAGTATAGATAACCCCTGATATGGTCAAAACCAAAACATGTTAAAGTTTAGTCGAGTTTGGCAGTGTAGGTCAACTTTACCTCACATATCAAAAATAGAAACCATGGTTGCCTGGCTGTACACTTTTCTTACACACTCCTTTCTCTACCAATGTACCTCAGACAAGTTCATTTGAAAATTAATTCCTAAAACCATTAAATTAGGATGATTATATGGAACATTTCTTTTATTTGCTGGGAATCATTGTCATGACCCAAATCCGATACTGGATTTGTGACCATGGTCGACATGCTAATATTAAGTTTGAACTTGATATTAACAAGAACCAACTAAACTTTTAAACAAAAGATTTCCTTTTTTATTTTCATTCTTATTTCTTTACTTTCTTGATATAATATTTCACTTGATATTTAGAGCATCTACATTGTACTCAAGGGATAACATAATCTACTAGTTATTCAAATTTCTTACTTTCACATAATACATTTCTAATTACATTAAAATATACAGCTCTTATAAGAAGATCCTAAAATACACAACATTAGAAAGCTAAACATCAAACTGCCAAAATAGGGAGCTAAACTTTTAAAACTAAAACTAGCTTTTTCCAAAACTCAACTAAGGCTCCTTTTGCTCCATAATAAAGTCCATTTACTGAAAGAGTGGAAGGAGTAAGCTACACAGCTCAGTAAGGGTAAGTTACACAAGAATTTAATAAGAGTGCATGTAAACCAAAACATTTTATCTAAAACTTTATCTTTAAAGAACACTAAAACCTTTCATCATAAACTTTATCTTTAAAGCACAATAGAACTTTAAAAAACAACTTTTCTTTTCATTAGAAGCAACTTCTTTTCATGAGAGTTTTTAACTTTTCATTATGCTCATAATGCATTTCAACAAAATCATTCTCTCATGATCATAAAATAACATAGATGTTCATAAATAATATATATATATATATATATATATATTGGTTAGTCCATGTCTGATAAGTATGTACAAATTTGGGAGGCTTCCAGCACATTGTGCCAAGCATCCAGCATTTTCCTCAATGCTAGGGATTCCTGAGATCATATCATAACATAGATCATCAACCATAGGGGTCGGTTGGCATCCTCCACAAGTTGACCGTTCTCAACAAGAGCGGGTACAACAGAGTCATCATCACTTTCAATGGCTAATCACATAACATTTTTCATGAAAATCCAGTAATTTAACCCCTACTGGCCAAGTTCAAATCATACTAGAGGACATAACCCGAAAATATTTCATACTTATACATCATATTGAAATTCATACTTTTACATAACATTTCATAATTATTGCATTTTCATTATTTTCTTTGAATCTCATGTTTGTGAAATAAGTAATAATATCAATATGCTTCAATCATATACTTTATATTTTGTAAGCATCACAAACATATTTGTGTCTAGAACATGACTTTATGTAATATCTCTATTCAAAACCTTTTAATCCATACTAATTTTTTTAAAATAACCTCATGACTTATCAAATGCCCATATCACTTATCTCTTACCTAAAAGCAGAGGAACTGAGAACCTAAAGTCAAAGGTGCTTAGACTTGAGTGCTAGTAACACCTAAACCAATTATTAAAACTTGTTACTATTAATTCTAACTTAAGCATTGACTTATAGATACATCTTAAAACCTAACTCTCAAAAATCATGTAAACCCTAATCCCATCTCAATAGGTTCCTAGAACACAAGATACATATATCAAACAACATGATTCACATAACCAAGGAAAAATCATTATATTCTTGTTTATGTTCCAATCATATAATGAAGGAAACACATTCAATTCAAATGCAAGGGTTTAAGAATTCATTAGGTTTTACAGATTGTCTATCAAATGCAAGGTAAATGAATTGTTCTGAAATGACATTTTCTAAATAACCAAATAGCATTGTATTAACAAGTCATTCTTAATTAAGCAACTTTAGGGCTGGGCAGCCATAAGGTAGCATAGAACTCAGTCATTGCAATACAATTTCTTATAGTCATTTAGGGTTATACTTAAAACTTAAAACAAGGACTTAGCTTCAACCAGCACATGAAAATAAATATTTTCACACTCTTCAAAGCTGAATCTTATAAGTTTTGGTTTCATATTTCATATGAGTTAACCCACATGGAAAACAGGCACAAATCAAAGGTTATAAGAAGTAGAAATTCCAAATAAATTCTTAAGATTAAAAACTTTCTTAGAATTTACCATATAAATTGTATTTATAATCCATAGTATACTTATTAAAATGACAGTTCAATTTACAAAATTTCGGGTTCATTAAGGCACTGGGTACCAGATGCTTTCTACCACAGTTCTTTTCAAAGTTCAATGAATTGTTATGTAAAAGTATTTATTGGAGCATTTTAATATTATTTTATTAAAATGAATTTATATGACAATATAAATGTAAAGATGTGGGAGATAATAAGGACGATAAGGAGTTAATGAAAATATTTAATCTCATATTGAAAAGGAGAGAAACTATTTTATTCTTTTTAATTGTGGTGAATAATGAGCTAATATGTATTGATTCAGATATTAGGCTAAATACGTGCACAAGAAAGAGATGAAGGGAGGAGGTGCCAAAAACTCCTTAATGATGGACTAGTCGTTTAGGCCTTTACATTCTTAAGAAACTCCTTATCTCATCTATTAATTGTGTAATTCCAGCCTACCAGATTTATATCCAACAATTAATCTTGTAACACCCACATCATCATAATTATGGACCTAATTAATCAAGCTAATTTGGGTATAATTTCGTGAGACCCATTAAGCCTATAAATAGACTTATTTAGACTAATTTCCAATATACACCAAAAAATTCAGCAATTACAAGCATTTTTATACACTAAAAAATAGAGAGGTTCTTGGTAAGGAAGGGTGTTATTTCTGATGGAGTTTTGGGCTTGAACACTTTGAGCAGATGCTGTTTTAGCCATATGACATTTGTTGGGTTATTATATCCTAGAGGAGATAAGTCAGAGAAGGTTTGCACCAGTTGTAAAGATTAGCCAATCAAGGGTTTGAATCTCCTTAAAAAGAGTGAATGTAGCGCCTTAATCCAAATAGTGTTGTGTAATTTTTCTCTTCAAATCAATAATATTCAGAAGTATTATTTAGTTTCTCTTTGTGTTATTTTCATTATTATTGTGTTTGCACCAACAATTTTAAGGAGATTCAAACACATGGAATTTACACAAAAGAAACCAAATGATATTGTTGGAGATCTCAACAAGCCCTTTCACTTTAAGGGTGCCCACTTCAAGAGGTAGAAAGGAAATGTCATCTTCTACTTGAGTCTTCTCAAAGTTGCATACATCCTCACTAAAAAGAATCCTTCCAAGGTTTGCACCAATAAGATGAGTAAGGAAGAACTTCGTCTCCATCAAGCAAAAATAGATAAGTACACAAAAGATGAATACAATTGTCGCTCTTATCTTTTGAATTGTCTTACTGATCATTTCTATGACTGTTATGATACAAGTTATAATTTTGCCAAGAAAATTTAGAAATTAAGCTTTACAAAGCAAGTACGATACCGAGGAGGCCAGTTCAAAGAAGTATGCTACTAGTAGATTTTTCCATTACCAAATGGTGGATGAAAAATCATTGGTGGATCAAGCACAAGACTTCTAGATAATTGTGGTAGAATTGAGATCTGAAAGCATAAAGATTGGAGATAATTTGGTGGTAGCTGACATAGTTGATTAACTAACACAATCTTGGAGGGAGTTCCAAAAGACTTTGCGGCACAAACAAAAGGAGGCATTCTTGGAGACTTTGATTACACGCATCTGTGTGGAGGAGGGGGCTAGAGGACAAGATGCACTCATTACACAAGAGAGTAATGGCAATTCCATCACAAAGGTAAACCTTATTTTTGCCAATAATAATATGCCCAAAAATCATTTTCCTAGAAATGGTCAATTGAAGCCTAAAAAGAGAGTTTTCAAAAATAATAATAGACCTCAAGGAAGGAGAAACCTGAATAAAAATAATAAGAAGAACCAATGACCCCTTTCACAAGATCAATTTAATAGATCTTGTTTTGTCTGTGGCAAGAGTAAACATATTGTTTGATTTTGCAAATTTCGAAAACATAAATCTGTTTCGCAGGCTAAAGTAATCGAAGAACTTTTAATGGCTATAATTATAGACATTAATATGGTGCAATATGTTGAAGGGTGGTGGCCAGATTCTAGTGCTAATAGGCATGTCTGCTATGACAAAGATTGATTCAAGTTGTACACTCTTTGAAAAAGGAAAAAAAATTATGCTTGCTGACTCTAGCAAAACCAAGGTTCTTGGGAGTGGTGAGGTTGATTTGAAATTCAAATTTGGACGTGTGCTAACATTGAAAGATGTGCTTTACACTTCGTCCATGAGGAAGAATTTGATGTCAAGTTTTTTGTTTAACAAGGCTAGCTTCAAGCAGACTATGGAATTTGATAATTATGTAATCACTAAAAAGGGTTTATTTGTGGGTAAGTGTTATGCTTGTGATGAAATGTTTAAATCAAATGTTGAGAATAATAAAGCATCTACCTGTTCAGTTTATATGCTTTCTTCTATTAATTTTTTGCATGCTAGTTTTTGTCATATAAATAGTAGATATGTGGGAATCATGAGTAGTTTAAGATTAATTCCAAGTAGGTGTGTCCAAACCAATCTAGACTTGACCAAAACCAGCCGAACCAATTCAACCTGGTCAAATATGGGTCGCCTCCGAATAAGTTTCAATTGGATACGAGTATAGACATTTAAATTCGATGATATTTGGTTCGGATGTCAGATTTGTATATTTGCAACCTATAATTGAATCAACCAAGGCTTGTGAGTTAAATAACTTTTTCTACATGTTTAACAGGTGTCTCTACTTGATTGGCTTTTAAAATTCTAGCTCTTTGCATGGCTGACACGTATTGAAGCCTTATCTATTCCATTCCCTTTTTCTATGCAAACTTGTCTCATAATTTTTTAAACTTATATTTTATCCTTATCAAACATTACCTCTGATCTAAAGCTCTGACTCTTGGGATTTCTCTTTGACATCAAAAGCTAAAAACGAAATTCTTCTCATTTGCAAGTGTGAGTTCCTTTATCATCATTCTCTTTGAAATAAAACACAACTCATCAGTCTTATCCCTTTCTATTGTCACTTACTCTAGCTTATCACTTCTACGATTTTCTGGTACTGTGAGTGCAGCAATTGGCCATGGGTAATATGAGTATGGTGAGGTGGCTATAGTGGTGGTTATGGTGCGATTTGATGTTGTGCATTGTACTGTGTTTGGGTTTGTTTTTTTTTTGGTTGTAGATCTAAAGCCAACCGCTAGCCTGACCGAATTCCTCTATAAACCCAAAGGCAAACAGTAGTCGGAGACCCGATGATTGTCGATCGACAGTGGGTGACATACTCCAACACTCGATGTGATTGGGTCGAGTCATGGGTTGACCTTCAACCCGAGTCTGACCGATCTGTGGACACCCCTAATTCCAGGGCTATCAAAAGATTTTGAAAAATGTGAAACTTGTATTCAAGCTAAGATTAAAAAAGGCCCTATAAAAGTGTTGTTAGAAATACCGAATTGCTTGAGTTAATTCACTCTGATCTATGTGAATTTGAGGAAATTTTAACTCATGGAGAAAATAGATATATTATCACTTTTATTGATGATTTTTCAAAATATACAATTGTCTATTTGTTGAAAAATAAAAGTGATACTTTTGAAAAATTTCAAGATTTTTTAAAAGAAGTTGAAAATCAATTCAGTAGAAAAATAAAAAGAATAAGAAGTGATAGAGGCTGTGAGTATGAATCAAGTGCATTCAACCAATTTGTTCAATCTTTGGGAATTATCCATGAAACTATTGCACCATATTCACTTGCTTCTAATGGCGTGTGGCTAAAAGAAAAAATAGAACTTTAATTGAGTTAAAAAATGTCATGTTAATTGAATTTAGTGTACTTTTACATTTTTGGGGTGAAGTTGTTTTAACTACATGTCATGTTTTGAATAGGGTGCCACATAAAAAGTCACATACCACACCCTTTGAGATGTAGAAAGGACATAAGCCAAATTTGGGATATTTGACAGTATGGAGTTGTCTTGCTTATGTAAGGCTTACTATAAGAGTTGCTACTTGTGATTTTCTTGGCTATGCAATTAATGGTATAGCCTATACATTTTTTGATCTTGAAAACAAAATAATTTTTGAATCTGATGATACAATTTTTCATGAAAAAAAAAATTCCTTATAAATTGAAAAATAGTGGAGGTGAAGAAAATATTTGGTCACAACCTAGTTCTTCTACTTCTCATTAACAAAATCAAGAAAATTTTGAAATAGAACCTAGATCCAAATAGTGTTGTGTAATTTTTCTCTTCAAATAAATAATATTTAGAAATATTATTCAATTTTTCTTTGTGTTATATCCATTATTATTGTGTTTGCACCAACAATATTTATAGAGGAAGGTAAGAGATAATCATAACTTTAAATTACAAGGCAAATATCATATAATTAAGTCTACTTGACCATGACCACCGCGCAACTTTGGCACGATAGTCATTCCACAAATATAAGTGCTTATGGGGTGTGGAGGTAAGGACCGGGGTTCAAGTCTAGGAGGGAACTTTACACACATATACACTTAGATTAGGTTAGAGTAGAATTTCTATATTGTATTAAAAAAAAAGAAAAAAAGAAGTAGTCTACTTGACTACGTGTCTTCACAATTAAATTATACTTCTCTAATATCGTCTGTACATACATAAAAACTATTGAGTGGCTCCATTTATATCACTCTTTATAATTCTTTATTAATTATTCTCAAGTTCTTTATGTTCATTACTAAGACCTTTAGGTTCTATTCCAAGCCTAGAAATGAGATGCATAGTCAAAAGAGCATAGAAAGATCATTAATGTCATAATATGTCGATTACATGTGTTATCAATGAAACATGATCAAAAGATCAATTGATTGAATTGCAAATCAATGAAAGAAGTCTTGAAGTAGCTATACAGCTCAAACAACATAGCTGGAAAGGATAGAATGTGAACACAGATTCCTTCCAAAAGATCAAATATAAACTACAATCCAATTCAAAATAGGTTTGCGTATTTTTATGCATGAACTGTCCAATTTTACATTTTGTCTTTAGCAATTGAAGTTGAAACTACTTAAATCATGGAATTCCAACAAGGATACTTAAATATTGAATCACATAACAACAGATATGCACAGCCAAGGCAAACAATTCCATGGAAGCATTACTTACACAAAATTGATATTAGAATCAGTTTTGGACTTGGGTTGAATATCAAATTGGCTCATTTTCTTTAGGTTTATCTCATAAGAGTTCCCTCTATCTCTCTTCAAATTTTCTGGTCGAAATAGACAGCAAAGGAATCATTTTGGTAAGTGAAACAACATGGTTGCATGACAAAGTAGGAGGTGGACATAAGGAAGCATGAGGTGGCAAGAGACAAGAGGGAGGTGGCGTCAACTAAGGCAGGTTATGGCATGAGAAAAGCAGGACTTGACAAGAAGAATAGGAAGAGGTGTCATGACTTGGAAACTTACTACTTAATTGCAAATTAGTTCCCAATTTCCTGCCTAATTGAACAAAGTCCTTATTCTTTAAAATTTTATGCAATGGCACCCTTTTTTTCCTTCCACATAATTTAAGTGTCCTCTTTTATTCCTAAATTTCCATTTACTTAAAATACTACTTGATTATCATTAATTAATGAAATGATATAGACATACTTAATTATTGGGGTTAGAGGTGCGGGATATTACAATCGAGTAGTAGTCCATTGATGTCACTGATAAAGCAAAAGACCCCAATTTCATTACTAAAATGAAATTTTCGAACACGTCATGTAAAGAAAAGGCTCAATTGCTATTGCTGCTAAGTGACCATTTGTCTTTTATTTTATGTTCAAAGATAGATAAACCATATAGTGAACACAAACCGCTTACTGAAAATCATTCAAATTTGAGGTTTTTCTAATGCAACACATAAATCTTCAACCTTTGTTCAACATTTGATTTTAAATCACTAGCTCCCAACCACTTTAATTAGAATTCTTCAATAGGGAGAAAGACTATTCACATATGTAAACAACAATTGGTTTCTTTTTTCATCTCTTCATTAGAAAACAGGGCAACCATCACCAGCCACAACACCCTTGGCAGTTGGGCAACTAGCGAAGGGACACCTATCAAGATTATTTCCCCACCAATTGAGGCTAACTTCCTCCATTCCCAAGAAAAAGTATATAAGCACAGCCATAAAGGCAAGGCCAGCATCAAATGCCCCCGAAAGAACATAGTTGTGACGTTGCCACCAGTCTGGCTTATACCTATAAACAACAAATCCAGAGAGAAAGCCCAAAAGAATCCAATTAGTGTAGTTGACAGCAGTAGCTGGTGGCATGGATCCGGTGGCACCTATCAAGACTGGCATGTTGATGAGTCTAATCCACTTTTGGTTAGGGAAGGCCTTAGTTGCCAACCAGGCAATAATAGGAGCAACTGCTCCACCTAGGAAGAACCAATTGATTGCCTGGTATGTCCCCAAGTTTCCAAAGATTCTTCGAGGACTGACCAAACCCCATATAACAGATGCAGCATAAAACGTTCTATTACTTGGGCAACTCCACACGGAGGTTTCGTCCATACATATGTTAGGGATATGGTTTCTATTAGCCACCATGCTGTGCTATTAGGTACACCAACCCAGAAATAAGGGTTCCAACAAGGCAACAACCTAAGAAAAGGTCAAAAACTATTAATAATACTGCCATGCAATAGAGAAAGCAACAAGTTTGAAGGGATATAAAAATAACTGACTTGTGCCATGAACATTGTTCTAGGAGGGATTTTCATGTAGTGGTCAAGTTTGAAGTCTTGCAAAAAGGTTACAGCTTGTGCCTACTTATGTACCCATACGTCATGAAGAGCACATTAGCAACTGGATATCCGGGGTACATATATCCAATTACATACTCAGTAATGATGTTTAAGCCTGGTGTCTGTCATAAAAGTTTTTTTTTATAAGATTAGAAATGTAAACCGATAGGTACAAAGTAATTTGATAATGACTATTATACCTTGCATGTAATAAATTATTATGATTATTTTGGACCAAAGGCTTTGTTTTGTTGTATGGAAATGAAGTCTCCTAGCTAAAGGCACAATAAGATAACATAAATTTTTAGAAAATAATTAAAAAGAGAAAAAAGCATTAAGAGAGAACAAGCTGAAGTGCTTCAAGATAGTTGTTATAGCTAAATAATTAGATGGCAACATTTTTGTCTTCTCATGAACTATCTGTTGAACACAGTTCCAGTTCTAGACCTGTGAAGAAGACAAAGAAGGTTGTATGTGAAGAAAACGCACCGTTTCATTTTACATAAGATTGGACAATTAAATCAAACGCACCGTTTCACTTATGTGTTGACTCTCTTGGGTCTTTAATGAAACGGTGCGCATCACTCTTATCTGATTCAGTTGGCGGTTCAGGCTTGGCACGAAAATCAGTTAGAGCAGCGTAACTAACTCCCTAAATCTCAGGAGTTTAACTTAATGGCTTAGCTTAATCTTGTTGTATATAAACCACTCAGTGGGCACAGATGTAAAGTATGAAAAGAATTCTCTGGAATTGAATAGAAGTTTCTCTCATTCTTCTCTGTCTTTCTCTCTTTCTCGTTGCTTAATTTTCTTGCTCTTTCTCTCATTTTCCCAGACTTTCTTTTCTTTGAAATTGTTCATATAAACTTGCTTTCACTGTGATCATTACAGAAGCTTAGTCCTCTGTTATTGAATCTTTCTTCACTATCTAGGTGAAATTTTGGATTCGAAGAGGACTTCAAAAGATTAATGATCTATGAAAAGAAACTACCTGATTTGTAATAGTAGCGATGATTCCAATTGGAAGAGTGAAGAAAAAGGCGATGCCACATGCAAGTAAAACACCCCACCACGGCAATTGAAGCTGGTCTTTGTAATATTCGCAGGCAAATAAGGACAAGCCCATGGTAATGGTTGCTATAAGAATTATCACAAACCACAACTCAGGGACTTGCTTGTACTTCCTCATGAGTTTGGTGTGTATATCCATTGTTTTCTCAAGAAAACTTGATTTGCTTTGCTCCCATATATCTCTGCATTCAACAGCCAATAATAAACTTCAACGCACTACCTCAGTTGGGATTTAAAAGAAGATTCACATGATAATATAATGTACATTCAACGTCAAATGTGCATGTCATTATGTACCTTCCATGGAACAGTGCAACATGTACAACTAAAGCGGCAAGAGATGCGAAACCAACACCATAAGTCATTGAAAAAAATGTGCTGATGTATAGAGGCCCTTCACGGCTATAGGCGTCGGTGTCAAAGTGAAAATTATTATTAATGATTAATGAAATATTGTACTCCTGGCTAGTCGAGCTGAAGAGATCCTGAGAATAAATTGGGAAGGTTTTGGCACTGAAGACATTGAGCCAGTAACAAATGGGAGTCAAAATGTATACAACAAAAACATATCCCACAACATTTGCTGTGGCAAACCATGGACTTGCAAGTGGGCTTCCAAGGTAGGAAGAGATGGTGGCCCAATCAAGCCCAAAAGCAAAAAGTCCAAGTCCATTAAGACCAGAACCGAGTTGTTGGGCCAAAACAGATTTGGGGGATGTCCAGCATATCCAAGAAAGGGAAGTCAACATTTGAAAGAGATAGCCTGGGAAGATATAGTAAGCAAAGCTGCAGATGACTGCAATAAAAAAGAATTGGGTTCGCGTTACTCCACCTTTCTTATGTTTTTCTTTGTCGTGCAGAGCCCTGAAGCAGCAAATGGATTGCTCGATTAGTTTCAAAGCCAACTTAATAAGCTCAAAAATAACAATAGTAAAGGAACCCAACTTGGCTTCACAGCTCGTTAAGGCGATAATTTTATTTATTTATTTATTTTTGGGTGGGGAAGAAATTGAGGTTATAACTTGTGAGCGTTAGACAATTACATTACTTTTATTATTCAAAGAATCCACAACAAAATGGTATTCCATTTCAACTTGTAAAGTTAAAAAATTGAAAAGTGTTACGTTCACAACATTGACAAAATGTTACAATCGGTAATTAGTGTTAAAAAAGTAATTTTAATAGGGAGATTAGATTAAAACCAGTAATAACTTACTACTTAAGATTTGTTGTAAAAATGTTTATGTAGGGACACGATTTTCAGCCCAGGCCCAAAATGTTTGGGATACTGGCCTAGTGAACCCAGTATAATAAATCTGTAGAGAGTGAGTAGAAGAACTAGGCTTTAGTGAATGAGATAACAGTTATAATCAGTTTCCAAGACAATCAAACAGAAATGAACCAAGTTTGTATAAGAAAGTTTGTCCTCGGCACACTCTGAGGAGCTCTGTTCTAGTATATATTGGATGATAATGGTTATAGGAGTTGTTGAGATTGCTATAGTGCTTTCTCTTCTCCTTTTTCTCCCCCTGGATCTCTGGGGTTTCTACCCTTATTTATACCATATATCTTCCTTCATCTCCACCCTACACGTGGATAGTTGATAGTTTATGCTAATACTTGTCCCATCAACCCCCTCTAGAAGTATTCTGGGGTGGTTGTAAGGCTGCAATAATACTGTGCAGAGGTCACTTCCTCATTAATGTGATGATAGCAGCTTTTCCCAAGATATTTTGGGATTCTTCTTTGTCTTTTGTTCCTGCAATGCTTATCCATATTTCCAGAATTTCATGGATCGCACCTCTAGATGGCAGGCATCCTTAACGGACCTCAACCTTGGCTAGCTGAGGACAAATCATCCTCAGCACAAACTCCTAGGCCATTATGTTCAATATTGTCTTCCTTATCCACTAGCATGGGTTTCCTTGGCTATACTTACCCATCCTCGAACGGCCCCTTATCCTCGGCTTGGGCCTTAAGCCCAAAACCCTGGGCCCATGACCCCATAGTTTAGACATAACATTACTCTAAAAATATCTGCAATAAAAAAAAAAAAAAAAGGGAAAGACATTTATTTCTCTCCTTTTTTTTTTTTTTGGTTACAAAATTTTGGCAATTTTTCAAAAACTTTTGGATTTAGTCTCTTTTTATGTATTATTCATCCTAGATCTATTGTTGAATTTGGCAATTTCATCTATAAAAGCATTCACATCTGTCTCAAGGTAATTTTAGTAAAATTTGACCTCAAAATCACACTTTTACTATAGCTAAGGTCTTATTTACAGATAATGACATCAACCTCAATACTCTATAATTATTCTATTTAATTATTAATTTTTTCTCTATCTAATAATTTTTGAGGAGAAAGCTATGCAAAAATCGAAGAAAAAGAGAGTGGCAAAGGGAGAGAGAAATTAATTTACAAATTTTGATAGATGAATAGTGGCTTAATAGTTAATATTTGTATTGAGAATTTGAGACTATTGTACATAAATTAGTTTGGTGGAGGGTTTATTGAGGCTGATGCAAGGGTGATTTTGTGAGTTTCTTTATTTTTCTGGCTAAACATTTGGTCTATTGAGTCTAATGTAAGTGGTCAAATATATATTAATTCTTAGATGAGTAAAAGAAAATTGTCCAATAAAAGAGTAACATGTTTAAATCTCAAACAAGGTTTAATGAAACTTTAATTATCTGGGTAAATATTTGGCCAACTCAGTTAAAGTTAAAATAAAAATAAAAATTAAAGGACAATAAATATTTGACACTTTGATGCATGGATAGTGGATACCATCAACATGAGCTCAAAGGATTTTAAGTTACCACACACAGAGAGAGAGAGAGAGAGAGAGAGAGAGAGAGAGAGAGAGAGAGAGAGAGATTTGTGTGTTTTGGATACCTTAGTTTAATTGGTTTATTTCTGTTAAAACGTTTTATTAGGGGAGAGAGAGGGGGGGGGGGTGTTGGGTGGTTGGAAAGAAAGTTAAAAAACCTTCATTTCTTTCATGTGAGTCATCTTCAATTTTAAGATGTTTCAAAGTATGATTTCTTTGGAAAATAGATGTTAATATTTATACACACCCAACTAATATAAAACAAATAAGAAGATATAATTGTTAGAATTATGTGGTTAAATGATTAAATTTATTATATTTCAATATCTTAACCTTTTTTTAGCTTAAGTTTTTAGAAGAATAGGTAATTTAATATAGTATCAGAGCAGGAGGTCCTGAGTTCAATCCCTATCTCCTCTACTCTACCTTCCATTTGAATTCTCACGTGTTAAGCCTCACCTATTAAAAGGTATTTTTGGCTATCACTTAAGGGGGAGTATTAATGATTAAATTTACTATATTTCAATAGTTTAAGCTTTTTTAGCTTAAAGTTTTGGGAGAATCAATAATCTATATATACATTAAAAGCCAAAACTGAGAGAAAATTTAATTAGATTTCAATTAGAGTCAAATTTTGTGCCACATGTCCCATCTAATCTAAATTTTAAAATTTTTTGTGCCAAGTGAGTTAATTCAATGTAAAAATTAGGTTTTAATTAGAGTTTAATTTTGGGCCACATGTCCCATTTAATCTAAATTTTTTAATTTTCTTGCCAAGTGAGTTAATTCAATGTAGTGAGTTAATTCAATGTATAAAACAAGGAGTCCAATATAAAAAAAACCATAAAAAAAACCTAATCATATATCTAAATCTATATATGATTTTAAGGTTTCTCTGTCACTAGAGAAGGGAGACTTTGAACTCTTATCTCTTTGTCAATAGAATTAGCTGTTCCTTTTTGGTAGAAGTTTGTTCCCTAAGGTAACAGGGTTACTTGTAGGGCTAGTGGGGTCTGCTTTGTTTTGGGGTTTGGGAAACACTGATAGCTAGGATGGACAATCTTATGAATAACTGGTGAAACTTATCACTAAACGATAGGGAAGGAGGTAAATTAGCAGTGAAAAGGGATAGAGCATCACATGAGCATACAATTGTGGCAAAATTCCAAACGAAGAGAGCCTTGAATACTGATGCAGTTATCAGAACCTTTAGTCCACTTTGGCACTCACGGAACGGGTTTAAGGTCCGTTGCGCCGAGGACCACATTCTGTTGTTTGTGTTTGATAATCCGGAGGAGGTCGAAAAAATCTTGGCAAGCGAACCATGGAGTTTTGATAGACATCTAGTCGTTCTACAGAAACTGGATAAGGCAGTCCCAGTACATGAAATGCCATTAAACACAGTGTCGCTTTGGGTGCAAGTACACAACATTCCGGCGGGTTTCTTGAACAGAGGAGTAGCTGAGGATTTATGCCATACAATGGGGACAATGGATCGCAATGCGAGTGATAGGGAGGTTGACCGGGGCAGTTTTATCCATGTCCGTGTGCGAGTGGATATTTCTCTACCTCTTTGCAAGGGACGAGTTCTATCCATAGAAGACGGTGATGATCATTGGGTGACATTCAAATATGAACGTCTCCCTAATATATGCTACTGGTGTGGGTGTTTGGATCACTCGGACAAAGACTGTGACAGATGGCTGGAGAGTGAAGGCACGCTTAAAGAAAACAATCGGGTGTATGGAGCGTGGATTAGAGTAACCTTTGCTCCGGTGAGTCGCAAGGTAGTGGTGGTGGTGCCGGGATTTTATGAAGATAAAAAAGGAAAGCAGCCAAAGCCAGCCAAATCGGTGCCTGGGAAATATTCATCGCTGGAGTCAGAAACAGGGGCAGACGTTACTAAACCAGTGCAGGGGGCAGAGACAGTTACAGATGAAACAGAGGAGCAAATTATGGACTCATTGATTGCACCAAAATCATTAAGTGTTGAAACGGCTAAGGGAGACAATCACGGAATTAAAGGATCTTTATTGGATGAGCAGATATTGGAGATAGATAGGGAATTAAATGGGTTCGAAATTTCAGGGAATGAGATAAGGGGAGTTATTGGTGCTAATAAATGGCCTGATCTGGACGTTCCATATAATAAGGAGGGAAAAACTGAAAGTAGCGCTGGGTTTGAAACTGAGAAGGGTGCTGAGCACGTGCCAAACTTAAGTGAAAACCCTAATCTTACTAAGGAAACACTCCAACCCAATGTGTGTGGAAAAAATTCTGGCAGTACACGCAATGGGCAGACTTCTACCAGAACTTGGTTTAGGATAACAAGAAAGGCAAAAGATTTGAATGATGAAGGAAAAGGAGGGATTGACCATAGCATCAAACGGTCTTTCATGGAAGTGGATGGGTGTGAGGGGTAGAAGAAAAGAAGGTTGGCTCCTTCTAAGAGCAAAACGAATTTACCACTGGTGGAGGCTGAGTGTCAGCCCCGCCAAGAGCAATGAATCTCCTATGTTGGAATTGTCGGGGGCTTGGGAACCTCCAGACAGAGCAGGAGCTTGGGGATTTGATCGGGGGCACAAGATCCCTCAGTCGTGTTCTTAGCTGAAACATGGCTTGATAAAGCAAGGCTAGAAGAGATACGTGTTAAATTGAAATTTGGTGGTATGATTGAAGTATGGTGGGACACAAGAGGAGGAGGTATTGTAATTTTTTGGAATAAGGATGTCGATTTTTCTTTAGGCACCTTTTCTCCAAACCATATCGATGGCATTTTGAACAAAGGGAAGGAGGATGAATGGAGGTTTACGGGGTTTTATGGGGAGCCAGAAACACAGAATCATCATACATCATGGACTTGCCTACAGAGACTAAAGAATAGGAATGCGATCCCTTGGTTGTGTGCAGGTGATTTCAATGAAATTACACGCAGTCATGAAAAAAAAGGAGGAAGATTGAGGCCTGAAAGAAAAATGGTTGATTTTAGGGATGTCCTTGATGAGTGTGGGTTCAGAGATCTTGGTTTTGTGGGAGGAAAATATACATGGAGTAATGGCCATCCGGAGGGTTTCACTATTTGGGAAAGACTAGATAGAGCGGTAGCAACCATGGAGTGGATTGAAAAATTTCCTGCCACTAAAGTGATGCACTTGGAGTGTGGTTCATCGGACCATAAACCTATCCTTATTTGTTTGAATGGGATACCAAAAATCCGACAAAAACCATGGCGGTTTGAACACATGTGGATGGGGGAAGAAGGATGCAAGGACGTAGTTGAAAAAGCATGGGTACATGAAACCAATGGGCATGCCATGGCTCGGGTTGAAGGCAAAATAGGGCGTTGTCAATCCAAACTGACATGGTGGAGTAGGCTGGCAATTGGAAATATAACTCGGCAATTAAAGGAAAAAAAGGTGCAGCTATGCAAGGCTGAAGATGCAGCTATAGATGGGAAATCCATGAGTAGGGTATTTCGACTTAAGAGGGAGATAAATGATCTTCTATCTAAGGAGGAAAAAATGTGGCAGCAAAGATCACGTACTCTATGGTTACATGAAGGGGATGGAAACACTAGATTTTTCCATAGTCAAGCTACACATAGATATCGGAGAAATAGAATTGAAGTGATCGAAAATTTGGTTGGGGAAAGGTGTGAAGAAGAAGGGGAGATAGCAAATATATTGATAGCATACTACACCAATCTATTTACCTCATCCTCTCCGGATTTGATTGAGGAAGCTTTAGAAGCAACTCCATTGGTGATTACAGAAGAGATGAATGATGAACTTGCTGCCCCTTATCAAAGAAGTGAAGTGGAATTAGCTATAAAGCAGATGGATCCTCTAAATGCACCCGGTCCGGATGGGATGCCTCCATTATTCTTCCAACAATTTTGGCCAATTGTAGGTGAGGATGTGACAAAGGCAGTCCTAACTTGCCTTAATTCTGGTACGAACCCTCCTTCCAGCAATCGAACCTTCATCACACTCATTCCAAAGGTGAAAAGCCCGGTAAAAGTTTTTGAATTCTGCCCTATAGCTCTTTGTAATACTCTTTACAAGATTATTTCTAAAGTCCTTGCAAATAGACTTAAGAAATTATTACCTTGTGTTATTTTGGAATCTCAAACTGCCTTTCAATCTAGTAAAGCTATATCTGATAATATATTGGTGGCTTTTGAAACCCTGCATCATATGAAATCACAAAAATCTAAAAAGAATGGCTTTATGGCTATGAAGTTAGATATGAGCAAGGCGTATGACAGAGTTGAATGGAAGTTTTTGATGATGATCATGGAGAAAATGGGTTTTTGTGAAAAATGGAGGTCTTTTATTTTTGAGTGCATTAGCACTATGTCTTATTCGATTTTGGTGAACGGTAAGCCTAAGGGAGATATTAGACCTACTAGGGGGATTAGAAAAGGCGACCCCTTGTCACCTTATCTTTTTTTTCTATGCTCGGAGGGGTTGAATAGGTTACTTCAAAGGGCAGCCCATAATGACAAAATAAGGGGCTTTTCTTTATGCAAAAATGGCCCAAAAATCTCACATTTATTTTTTGCAGATGATAGCTTGGTGTTCTGTAGAGCTACCATGTCGGACTTACATGAAATCCAAGCCATTCTATCCTTATATGAACGTACTTCAGGTCAAAAGCTCAACCGGGAGAAAACTTCTATATTTTTCAGCAAGGCAGTAAATGTTGTAAGAAGGCAAGAGATTTCAAATTTCTTGGGGGTTCTGGAAGTAAAAGAATATGAAAAATATCTTGGCTTGCTGGCTGTGGTAGGAAGGAATAAAAAGGAAAGTCTAAGATACATAAAGGAAAGGGTTTGGAATAAAATACAAGGGTGGCAAGAAAAACAATTATCTCAAGTAGGTAGAGAAATCCTATTGAAGGCGGTGGCGCAAGCAATTCCATCCTTCGAAATGAGCTGCTTCAAATTACCGGTGAGTCTATGCAGTGAGATTAAGGCTATGATTCGAAAATTCTATTGGGGGCAGAAGGGGGAACAAAGAAAGATCCATTGGAAAAAATGGGAAATTCTTTGTAAACCAAAGTTGGAGGGAGGCATGGGATTCAAGGATCTGGAAAAATTCAATGATGCTATGCTAGCTAAACAGGTATGGAGGCTACTAAGGGATTAGAATTCTCTCTTCTTTCGTATCTTCAAGGCCAAATATTTTCCAAATGGTTCGGTATTGGAAGCTACAACTTCATCTGGGTCATATGCATGGCAAAGTATTATGAAAGCCAGGAAGGTAATCTCAGAAGGAATGAGGTGGAGAATTGGTGATGGCAAGCATATAAGTCTGTACTATGACAATTGGCTTCCAGGCGGAGGGTCCTCCAAAATAGTTTCTCCACGGGTACCTGAGTTAGAAGGGGCAAAGGTGTCGGCTCTTATATCCCAGGACACAGGTACTTAGGACCAGAATCTGATATCTCAACATTTCCTCTCCTTTGAAGCCCAACGCATCATGGCCATCCCTTTGTGCTTAACAAACCAGCGGGATGTGTTAATATGGCCGGGCTGTTCTAATGGGGAGTATTCAGTGAAATCTGGCTACAAATAGCTGTGTGAAGAGGAAAACATGTCGGAAGCATCGGCTTCGGATGCCTCAATCCAGAAAGCTTTCTGGAAATGTATGTGGAAGATTCGGGTGCCAAACAAAATTAAAACTTTTCTTTGGCGAGTATGCTCCGACGCACTACCTACAAAAGTGAATTTGAAGAAAAGGAAAATCCTTGAAGACACAAGATGTGGCGCCTATCTTTCTGCTCAAGAGACCACCCTCCATGCTATATGGAATTGTGATGAATTGAAAGAAGTTTGGCTCCCCTGTTTCAGCTGGGTTAGAACAGAGTATCCGAATATTAATGACGTACAGGAACTGATTAGCCTGATTGGGGTACAGAAATAGAAGCTGGAACTGTTTACGGTAGTGGCTTGGTTTGTTTGGAATCGCAGGAACAAAATACGGCTCAAAGAACCCAGCTTGGACAAGAGCAGAATTTTAAGTGTAGCAGCGCAGTATCTCTCGGCGTTCCAGTTGAAGTTTTCTGAAAAAATGGCTAAGTCCCTTGCGATTGCGACGAAGTGGAGTCCACCGTTGGGCGAGGGGTATAAAACCAACTATGATGGAGTAGTTTTTGAAGAGGCGGGAGAGGCAGGGATAGGTGTGGTGGTGCAAAATGGTAATGGCGAAGTCCTTGCTGCACTTTCAGAAAAAATACCTTACCCCGGCACAGTGGAGTTGGTGGAAATCCTAGCTGCAAGAAGGGCTGTCCGGTTCATTGTAGAATTGGGCATGGCACAGTCAATATTTGAAGGAGACTCAGAGATAGCTTACAAGGCACTGAAGTCAGGTGATGTGGGTCACTCCTTAATTGGTCAGTACGTGAAAGACATAATGTCTATTTCCGGTTCGCTTCGAACTTTCTCTTTCTCTCATATTAGGAGGCAGGATAATTGTGTGGCTCATGCCTTAGCAAAGAGAGCAAGATTTTTATTTCCATTGTTAGTCTGGATGGAGCATGTTCCGCCGGATGTGATTCCTTTTGTACTTTCAGATTTATAGTTTTCTAATAACATTTCGTCGTATTGATTCTCAAAAAAAAAAAAATATATATATATATATATGATTTTTTTTGAAAAAGAAATCTATATATGATTTAGATATATGTATGAGCCATTTTTTTGGATAACAAAAAATAATTCAAATTTATAAATCATTTATGTAATATACCATGACTATATACGGTCCATTACTAACTAGGTAACACACACACACACAAAACCAAAGCTTAAATAAAATTCAATTAGAATCAAAATTGAATTTTTCTTTTATTAGCTTTTTATACAAATTAATTTTTTTAGATTTTTGCTATTGTTTTTACTCTAAGCTAATGAGCATTTTTTTTATACTATTTCTATTTAGATATGAAGATCTTGGACATAATAAATTGTAAAAATTAAGTTGAACAATCCCATCCACCTATTTTCATTCAATTTAGGAGATATTATTAAACCAATTTATTCTTTTATTTTGTGTTGTATTTAGTAGAATTTTATGGACAGTGATTGTGAATTGATATTGTATATGTAGAATCCAATAATGATTTTCAAAATTATATATATAATAGCAGTGTAATGAAAAAACTGGCATAACTAATATCATGAAAATTGTAAGGAAAAATTATTTTAGTACCTCCAAATTTCCTGGTCAAATTAATCTCCTATATGTTTAATGACCTAAGCTAACATCAATAATAATATGTTTAATGACCTAAGTTAACATCAATAATAGCACTACTATAATTCACCATTCCCGTGTGTAAACATGAGTTACATACTAATTTAATAATAATATGCACATTTACTATCAAAATTAGTGAAATTACTTGAACAGTGAAACTTGAACCAAATTCACTGGCCACCACATTGCCGCCGGTTCCACCAGGTACCTCCTGTATATCCCAACCCATCCAAACCCCAATACCTAGAGGGTGTTTGGATTGGCTTGTTTTGAGTTACATAACTCAAAAATCTTAACTCAAAACTCAAAATCCGTGGGACCCACCAATTGAAATATTGTTTGGTTTAGTTTCCAGTTCTCATATCTCAAAATTTTGAGTTTTGAGAATGAGAAAGGAGAACTCCTCAGAAGCTGTTTTCAGTTTTTGAAATATGAGTTTTGTAGCATTTTTCGTAAATAATCGCAAATGTGTGGGACCCTCTTCAGTGTATGGTCACATCATCCTCAGAGCCGTTGGAAGCTTTTGTTGTGCCAAATGCTCCAGCTTCAGTTCGGCCTCTGTTTTCCTCTCTTCTCTTTACTCCGCTGACTCTCCATTTACTCCATTTACAATTTTACACCTTCATTTACTGCTTCTCCATTAACACCTCTCACCCACCTCTACCAACATACCATTATTTCAAACTTTTGCCTTTCTTTTATTGCTTAGACCTCTCACTTGTTCCATTTTTTCATAAGCCACTCTTAACCCAGCACAAAGCAAGATGAAGAAGAAGGAGTCTCAGCCAGAAACAAGCACACCCTGACACATTCGATACCGGTGCCGACTGCGGTTTTAGAATCCAACCTCTACCCAGGTGACTGCGTTTTCTCTCTCTCTCCCTCCATAAACCCACCTTGCTCTGTTTTGTGTTCCTCTAAATTTCAATGTTTGTATTTCAAAGTTTTTGTTCAGGTGCTCTGTTTTGATTTTGTTTGTGTTTCATTGTTTTTTAATTTCTCTAAACATTGATGGGTTTTGTAAAATAATGAAATTTGCGTCTGATGGGTTTTGTAAAAAATTTGTGTCTTATGGGTTTTGTAAAATAATCGACTCTGTCTATGATGAAATGTGGACTGAGAAACTTTGATTTGGGTATATGTTATGGGTTATTGTATGGGTCAGCACTGGTTTATGCTAAAAATCCAATCTTTTTGTGACTTTGTTTGCCATTATGTGTGTTGAGTCTTCAATAAATATTTCGTTGCTTCTATCTCCCTTCTTTTCTTTATATTGATGGTTTATCAGAAATTTCATATTTTGAAGCACTCCTTTATAATCACTTGAAGGGACTCTGTGTGTGATTTATTATAAATTCAATATCTATGGTCATTTCTTCTGGACAAGAGTGGCTGCTTTCTTTCTAATAACAAAGTGTACAATTGGGTTTATTCTTTCTCTTGGATCAGATTGAGTCATCACTTTTATTTTGTAACTTTGTTTTGTAATAATTCTATAAAGCTTAAGGTTCTGTCTACTTGAGGTTGCATCCTCTGGATTTGTTATGGATCTCACTTTCTATACATCATTCTGGAAGACAAATTTTGTTTGATCTTTCAAAAGGCCAAAAGGACCCACATTGACATATTTTTAAAACCTATGATCTATAAATTAACACATTGTTGTGCTAGGATATTTGTATTAGATGGCTCATGAATCACAAGAGGTGGATGACAAATTGTGGCCTCCCCACATTGAACAAATTTTCATTGAGATTATGTTGGATGAACAGCTTAAAGGGAATATGGAAAATGGTGTGTTTAAGACCCCTGTTTGGGAATCTATTACCAAGCAGCTTAATACCCAAACTAGGAAGAATTTCCTAACTAAGAAGGTGATTCAAAAGCATAATAGGCTAAAGCAAAAACAACGAAAGTGGGGGCAATTGTTGAATCATACGGGGTTAGGGTGGGATGAGTTAACACAAACTGTTACCGGTTCTGAAGAAGTGTGGGCAAATGTGGTTGCGGTATGTTCTTTATTCCATCTGTTGTTTACATATCTCTATTAACTTCCCAGTTGTCTTTCGTATGTCATATTGTTTGATGTCAATTTGTTTTGTTCTTTTTAGGGAGATCCAAAAGCACCATTGTTACGGAAGAAGGGCTGCCCCCACTATGACAAACTAAGGCAACTATTTGCCCCTACCTAATTATAAGCGTCATCGCCATTGAATCTGGAAATATGTGATGGCTTTTTGTGTATTGTGGAGTATTTTGTTGGATTTTTGGGTTGTTGGTGCCATTACTCCACCTGGCTGTATAGTGCCCTATATGGGTTGTAATATTATAGTTATGAACTTGTACAATTCCATTTTAGGCTAGGTGACACCTATTCACTAACTACAATGTACATGATGCATCTTTTGGATAATATGATGCATTATGTTGATGTTATTTAGGGGGTCAGTATATATCTTCATTGTCAAAGCCTTGTTGACAATGTATTTTGTAACTTATGTATTTTGTAACTTATGTATTATTCCTACTAGTGTTTAACCCGCGCAATGCGCAGGATCATTTAAAATCTCGTAAGTAGAAGAAAATACAGCTGATTGCTTTTAATATATACTATACATTGTAAAGACTCTTAGTCATCACAACCCTATTTTTGATGGTATTTACGAAGGATCCTGACAAATTACATTGAAATAAATAGACATTTTTTTCACTGTATAACTAACCCTCCTAAAAAACTTAAATCAAAACCAACCCAACCAAAACACTCTGAACTAACTCATATTTCTTAGTTCGTAACGAAATTAAAGGGAAAAAAAAAAGAGAAGAAGATAGTAACATTCAATTTCACTTATGCTGTACTTAATTCACCAAAATGACTCAATCTAGTTTACATTATCAACAACTGGAAATAATATTAATAAACAGTATGTGTTACCTTTAGGCAAATTATCAAATATTTCTTTGTAGACAATATTTTTTGTATGAAAACGATCACCATTATCATTTTCTACAATGAGTATCCTAAGGCCATCTTTACTTGTAACTCTGGATACGGCAACATATAATTGTCCATGACTGAAAACTGGTCTATCTAAATAAAGTCCAACACGTTGTAGAGATTGACCTTGGATCTTATTAATTGTCATAGCAAAGCAAACAGATACTGGAAATTGCCTTCTTTTCAGTACAAAGGGCCATTTGGAATCAGAAGGGGATAAGACTATTCTTGGAATACACACTTTTTCTCCAATATGAGTTCCTGATATTATTTGAGCTTCCAAAACCCATTTTGATAATTGAGTGACTAAAAGTCTAGTACAATTACAAAGTCCATTACTTTGATTTAAATTTCGAAGTAACATTATTGGCAGACCTACTTTCAATCTGAGTTTATGGTTTGGAATACTAGGGAACTTCAATGAATTGAGAAACTCTATTGGATACATGACATCTTGGTCTAGAATGTTGCTTGAAGCTTTACATAATGAATCTGCACTAAGATATGTATCTTCATCAACATTAATAAGATCAATCATGTAATCATTTATGTCTTCTACCACTTCATTCGTTGGAGCTAAAATTGCTCTCTCTTCTAAATACTTAGAATCGTTGAATTTTGTATTGAAGTCAGGATAGGTAGCTTTTACAATATCGTTGAAAGAATGAGCACCAGGCTGAATTAGTAAATCATGCGGTATTTCAATCAATGCTTCACCTTCACTATTACTAAGTTCACCATCACCAATTTTCAACATCCATTTAGCAAATTCCCTTGCTGCAGTATCACCTGGGTTTTGTGTCAACCTCATATTTATTGTCAAAATGAAAACTTTGCAACTGTTCCATAATGATGACTTATTAATTGATACTTCAACTATTTGTTCTCTTCGTGCTTTTGATACCACTGGTAATATTTGTCTTAAATCACCACCAAGAACAATAATTTTTCCTCCAAAATGTGTCTCCCCACTATTTGGGTTAGAAAAACGCAATATATCTCTTAATGACCGATCAACAGCTTCAAAACAATTTCGATGTGCCATAGGAGCTTCATCCCAAATTATAAGACTTGCTTTTGTCATAAGTTCTGCAATTTGTGAACCTTGTTTAATACCGCAAGTTGAACTGTCTGTTACATTTATTGGTATTTGAAATCTTGAATGAGCTGTTCTCCCTCCAGGCAACAATAATGCAGCAATTCCAGATGTTGCAATTGCAATGACTATCTTCCCTTCTGAGCGCAATCGGCATATAATGGTTTTCCAAAGATAAGTCTTTCTAGTTCCTCCATGTCCATAAACAAAAAAGAAGCCACCTTTATTCTCTGAAACAAAATAAATTACTTCATCATATATCTTTCTTTGATCAATATTAAGACCAGAAAGAAGTTTAATATGTTCTGCTGCCAAAGAGTTTCTATCATAATCCAATTCTTCTTGTAATACTCTATTGTTACTTTGTCTGAGAAGTAATGTATTTGGATATGGTATTGACTCAAATTCGTGCAAAGACATGCCATTCTTTACCAAAATCTATTCAATTTCACATAGCGCGTAGTTCTGTAATTGAGAGTCATCAAGATGTAGGTTGTCATATCGTAAAACTGTTCTTTGACGATGCAGAATGTCCTCAGATAACAACTGCCAATTTGAAATCCATAATTTATATGGATCTGCAACCTCACAAAAAATCAACATTGTGACAAAAAGTTCTCGTAGTTGTTTTCCTAAAGCCCAGTACGATGCATGATTCAAAGCTTCGTGCCACTCTTTATCATCGTCAAGCAAAACAAGTGCATAACATGTTGATCTGAAAGTTGGATATACAACATTATTTATAGTTCATATTTCCTTAAATGATCTAGCTCCTTTAATAACATCGAGTAGCATCCGCAAATAAAATCGTTCTTCACTTGCAGGATGAGCATAATATATACACCCAATACATCTTCCAGATTTTCTCAATTTCCATTCTTTGTCTTTTCTATGCCAAACCCATTTAGTAGGAAATTCAGAATAAGTCAATTCCCTTGCTTCTTCATACAATGCATTCACTTTCATCCACTCTGTAAATTTGCTTTTTCCGATATCTGGCTTGTCCACAACATTATTTAAATAATCAGTATCTTCAAAAACAACTGGTTGTTCGTCCTCATTGTGAAAAACGAGTCTTTGAATAGCAGGCTCTCGATGGTGAATTGCAAATTCAAATATCCTCCAACATGCCTCTATGGCAGACACATATCTACAATTTAAATATGTCTTAACTTCATCAGTATCTGTCATATGTTGCATTCTAGTAGAAGAATCAATATGTAAATTTTCTTCAAGAATCAAAGTTGCAAGATCAGGTCCTTTTGTTATATATTTAAATAAATACTTTATAGATCTTGAATGATTACACCACTCAACATTTATGTGTGCTTGAAATTTCACCAATAAATCAATATTGTGTGGAACTATAAATCGATTATCAAGTTTGACCTCATTTCTTTCAATAAATCTTCCATTATTCCTTCTATATATTGGGAAACCATCTTCATCAACAGTTGTTTGCAAACAAAATTTTTTAGGGAAGTGCTTTGTACATCTGTTTTCAATCATACAACTTTCCCTTGAATTAATAGAGCCGCAAGGACCATGGACCATATATTGTTTGACAGCTTCATAAAGTAAAGGTTCTTCGTTGAAATCTGGAATTTCTGCTGAAATTATTCTATCAATTTCTGCTACTGTAGGATGCTTGTCATCATGATGTAGAAAAAGTAAAATGTGCGCATGAGGTAACCCTCTCTTTTGATGTTCAACAGTGTAGACAACTGGCACCAAAACAGTAAGTTAGTTACATTTATTTAGATTAATTATTAAGCCAAGTAAAGAAGAAGGGAAAAATATTTAAAATATAAAGTTTAGAATACCTGCAATTACTTTCCCAAAGTGTTGGCCATGCTTTAAATCATTTAAGAGTTGATCAAGCTTTATCTTGAACACTCTTGCAACCACATCAGGCTAATCTTCTACTTTTTGTCCAGTTTTCCTAGATAGGAAAAGATCAATTTCTGGCCATCTTGTGTTGCAGGTGAAGGTAATAAAAAGGTCCGGATAACCTGCCCATCTACAGATCGCCATTGCATCTTGATAGTTTTCAATCATATACCTTGGACTTCCAGTGAAACTTGAAGGTAGAACAAATCTTTTGCCTAAAGATGCAGGGGTGGTATCTCCTCTCATAACTGCATCTTTCAGTCCTTTATACAATTCTATCCTTAATTTGTCTTGGTTCTGTTTTACCCACATAAGCCAGATTTCTTCTATACATGTGTAGGCATCTACATCAAATTGTTGAAACAATCTACCACCATATATCAATGTATGTCCCTCATGTTCACATTCTTGCAATCGATATGCATAGTATTCTCTCATTGTAACATAATCAGTTGTATCAGTTCTGATTCCATCTACATTACTATACAAAATGCTGAGTCTAAAATCATCCTCGCCATATGGGAACAAAAGGGGATATTGTAATGTCATGTATGGAGGATGCAACACATTAATATGTTGTAACCCTCCTCCTTTTAACTCAATAATAATATCGCGATGTGCATTTTCAGCACCAATATCACCAACGATAATTGCTGCAATCTTTGAACATGTAGACAGGTTATATTCTCTTCCATCTGTAGTTCGGGAGCTAATAAGGCGTAATCTTAAATGGTGAACATCAGTATCAATGAAACGGTGTCTAGACATCCGAAATATCTTCACCAAAGTATTTGATTCATCAAACATTTGGACCAATGCATCAACAATAGATGGATCAAGGTCACTATTAATTTGACCATTGCTAAAGACGTTCATTCTATGTTGAACTTCATTTTCAGTATCGTAGAAATATAATTTTGCAAATTGTGGATCCTGACCATCATTAGGAAGAAGTGTTCCAATTCTATGATGGTTTTGGCCATTAAGTTTAAAAATGTAAGGGTGTCTTCCATCGTTAATTCTACTATCTACTTTACCACCCATAGATGTCATTGCAAACATTGCATTATAAGTTCTGATTAGAGTTCTGAACGTTTTAGATCGTTCACTACCAAGAGGATCTAAAAGCTCATCAATAAGAGGAGGTGCTTTCCTAAGCAAAGGTAACTTAACCTTACCCTCCATACAACAGAGAGAGAATTTTGGGTTCCTAGGCCTCTTAGATTTGACTTTTCTCTCTTCATACCATAAAATTGAACCGTAATGCACGCATACATAAGAAGGCGAGCCAAAATTCCAAGGTTCAGTAAATTTTCCTATATGAATTTTAAAATATAAGAACAACAATAATAATGTAAACAAAAATGAATATCAATATTTTTTTCCTTGTAAATTTAAGTTAAGTCATTTACTTGGAAATTCTTCACAATCACTCTCATTTTCTGATTCTTGGATTTCTTGAGGTATATCACAATTATTGAATCCATCTTCTACCAAAGTATCGTCTGTACTTATGTTCAATCTAGTTTCTTCATAGGAATGATCCATGTCAACATCAATATCTAATAATCAAATGTGAATTGAAAGTATTATTTTCAAATTTTTATGAAGCAATGTTTAAAGAATTTATAAATAGAATGTGGCGGAAAGAGAAACGAACCTCTTGATGCATAAAAATCCATATTTGTACCAGGTGAATGTAACGTAGAGCAGCCATGAGTTAATGTTGTTCTATCCTTCTTGTTTTTTTTTTTCCTCTTTTCAGCAATGACCATTTTCCTGGATTTTCTAGCCTGGGTAAATTTATTCTATAAACTATTTTTCCTTTCATGCCATTTTTTGCCGGATTGCCTCTCAATCATTAGCATCCATCTTTTTAATCGCGCTTGTCTTGCATTTTCCATTTTTTTTAAAAGTTAGAAATGAGCTGCAACAAAATTAATTATAATTATTTAAATTTCAAAAAACATGGCAGGTTTATATAAATGAAATATATTACAAACCCTTTATTTAATCAAATATTCCTTCCTCTTGTATTTTATATAAATGGAATTCATGAAACTTTTCACTCACTATTATGTAATCTTCTATTCATAAGATAAAACTAAAGCATCTATAAGCATTCAATCCAAAACACTAAGATACACACAATAAAAATAAATGAGTAAATAAAATAAACAAAGCTAACAACAACATTTAAAAAAGCCTCCCAATAAGCTGAGTCTAATAGCCTGAGCAGTACAAAAATTAAAAGAAACAAAGTCTAATAAGCATTCTAGTAAATTAAAGACATATATCAAAAAGGAAATAACAGTAAAATTTACATTAAAAACTCAGTAATTAACATTAAAAACAAATAATTTTACTTACTAAAAATTACAAAATAATTTTACTCCTCAAACATTCAGATCTTAAACCATCCATCTTACAAAACATAAAGACAATCAGAAAAGAAAAGTGAAATCCTAACAAAAATCTCTTAAATGGAAAAAAAAATAATAATAAAAAAGGAGAAAATTAGAACTCATATATTTTTCGATTGAGATAAAAGAAAAACCCAAGAAATGGCTCTAACAACCATATATAAAAGAAAAGCCAATAGGAAATAACAAAATGCTATTCTAAAAAAGAACCAAGTAAAAGCATTGTTAAATATTATGTGTGTGTATATATATATAGGCAAATATTCCCTTAGGAAAAATTATTACAAGCCAACATCAAAAATCTTATAAGAAAACTATCATATACTTATTCAAAGCAGCCCAAAACACGAAAATCTACAAGCATTGAAAAAAAAAAGGTTTAGAAATCAATCATTATTGAACAACTAACATGTTATTTCCTACACATATTCAAGAGCTAAAACTCATGATGCCACCCCAAAAACTCTAAATTATGATAAATCAAGAAGAAAGAATCTAAATAAAGAGTATAACACAATGACTTAGATTGTCCCTAATGAATAAATACAAATCATCTAATGACTTTGATTGTCCCTAATAACAATAAATAATTAAAGATTATAACTTGAGGCCAAAACATTGAAAGAAAGAGAATAAACGTCCGGATTTTAATTCATATTCAAATAACAAAAAGTAGCGGTGAGGATGTGAAATAAGAACTGAAATTAATGATTACATAATCATCACAAATAGAAATTCAAATCCTTCAAAACCAACACAATGTAATCATTGAGCTACACTGAATAGTAAAATTTAACAAAAACAAATAATAGAAGTACGCAAAATATTGTTGTTCTTTGGTCATTCAGATGGAACCAAGAATTAAAAAAAAAAAAAAAAAAAAAACCTTTGCATGATACTTTTATTGGCTTTTAAAATAAAAAAGTTCTTCTAAAAAAGTTTTTAAGAACCGCAACAAAGAAAGATGAAAGAGAGACTATAAAAGAAGCGGAAGCAACCATTGTAATATGGTTTGAGTTGCAAAAAATATGAAAGATTGTTTTAGTTATCAATTACAGCACACAAATTTATCGAACAATAGTTCTTAAACGAAATTATGCAAGAAAATTACTGCAGAAATTTGAAGAATCAATATTCTAGGGTTCTGCATTATTGTCCATGCCGTAAGAATCAATTTTCACAACAAAGCACCAAAAGGGAAAGAATGAACACAGAGAATTGATGCATAACTTTTGTCCAATTTTCACAACAAAGCACCAAAAAGGGAAGAATGAACACAGAGAATTGATGCGTACCTTTCGTCAGAATAGCGCCGATCTCTAACTCCGTATCTCAAAACCTATGGGATGTTTGATCGTATTTAGCTTTGACGGATGCCAATTGTGATGGTCTAAGTCCGGCAGGGTATGACGGTGGCCGTCCGTACGAATATCCACCGGTTCGCAGAGTCTGAAGAGAAGAGATCGCTAGGGTTTTAATCACAAAACAGATCTAAAATATTCCATAAATTCCATAAATTCAAGGAAACAGGGGAAACTTATCCCGAAATCACAGAGAAGTTTCAAAACCGAATCAAAACAACAAAAACTCATAGAGAGAAAGAGAGGGAGAGAGAGAAGAACGTACCTGGAAAACTCAAAAGGGGATAGCGATGGTCTACTAACCGAATCTCCAGTGTGGCGCAAGTTTTTTTTTTTTTTTTTTTTTTTTTTTTTTCTCCTAGCAGAGTTTGATGTGAAGAGATCGCCTCTATCGTAGTATGGCTAGGGTTTTTTTAGAGAGAGAAAATGTTAAGAAGACTGATGTGAAGAGGCTAGGTTTTTTTCCTTTTTCCCTTTCTCTATATCGTAGTATTGGCAGGGTTTTTTTTTTTAAGAGAGAGAAAATGTTAAGTAGTCTGAAGAGATCGGTAGATATTTTTTAATTTCTACGTTTTTTTTTTTCTTTTAACAGTTTTTTTTAATATAAACAATTACAGCCAAACAGTATTAATTTTTTGAAAACAATATAATGTATCGCCTTTTCAAAGTGGAACATGGCTGAATTTTAGATAGGATCCTATTTGTCACCACCTCCTTAAATGTAGGAACCCATTTTCTCTCAGCTTCTACTATTATATATATATATATATATATAGATATAGATAATTTGACAATGGAATATGTTATATCATCTTTATGTTAATATTCAAATGTTTATTTTTGTGTGTGTGTGTATATATATATATATATATATATATTGCTTCTTTGATATGTAAACAAATTAGATTGTTTACAATGCACAGGTTATGTCAAAGCATTGTTGATAATGCACAGGTTATTTATGTATTTGATATATATATATATATATATACATATACTGGTCCCAATGTGTATGTGAAGATATCACTATTAAAGCAATTAAGGCTTCTTTATTTATGTATTTGATATATATATATATATATATATATATTTGAGTAATGCTTTTTGTCTCTCATCTTCATTTGATTTTTGTCAATACTTAGTATATGTCCATGAAGGACATATTTTTTTCCCCTGATGAAAGAGCAAATTTGATCCCACAAAGAAGGCTCAATACAGATCAAAGAATCTGAAACAACAAAAAGTTATAGGAGGACTGGAAAGAATCTGAAACAACAAAGAATCTATACACAATTTTCCATTTTCACAAACTTGGAAGTTGGCAAAACAAAAGGACTTGTTATAAGAAAAGAAAAAAGCTCAGACCTTTCTCTTAGGTTCCGCGTGTGTGTGTCTGTGGAGATAGGAAGACAAAACAGTATTGGGTGAAAGGAGAGAGAAGAGGACACGCGGAAGAGAAAACCAACCTTCTGACTTGTTCAGGCTGTGGGCTCCACTAAAAAGTGAAAAAAATTGAGGATTGAGGTGTGGGGCACGGTTTTGACGTATTGGAGCCAAACAATTTTTTTCAGTTTTGGGTTTTGAGTGAGATAGAGTTTTGAGAAATGAGTTATGTGTTTTGAGGTATAAGTTTTGAGTTTTGAGATACTTCCAATCCAAACACCCTCCTAATATTCAAAAATCAAAATCCATCAAACCTCTAATAACTAAACATAAAAAAATTGAACTTTTAACTTAAAAAGGTTCCCAAAGTAAATTAATAAAAGAGGAAAAAGTCTTCAAAGTTTTTTAAATTATCCTACTCTAACTGATCATATGATGGTTGTATGTAGTTTTAGTTATGAGAATTTTTTAATAAATTATTTTGAAAAATATAACTTCAAACATGCCTGGAACCATACTTTGCCAAAGGACAGAATAATAAGAAAAACTAATTAACCTGTGTTGTTGTGACAACTAGGAAGGACACAAAGAACGTGATGTGCTTATGATAGAAAACCTTGACTGAAGTAACAATTAAAATGGCGTAGACAGTCCCAGCTCCTGCGTTTGCAAAGATTGTAATAAGAACATGTTCTTTGACATTGAAAGGACCAGGGTTCAACGTGAATTCCAAGCGAGTCCCCTTGAATAACACACGGTCTGTGATTCTTGCAGCCATTAGTTTGCCAAGAGGGACCACGGCTATTTGAGCTGAAATGGCCGAGACTGTGAGAGGCTCTCTGCGGAGCCCAAAGAACTGGTTTAGGAAAGATAGGAGGACACATGAGAGGGTTCCTAAGACCCACATTCGGAAAGTGAGAACTGCGAGTGACTCGTCGTCTGTGGTAAATACTGTTAGAGCAACTTGTTTCACAGGCGAGTTCTCTTCTGGTTCGTGTTCTCCATTAGCCATGTATGTGGAATTGTTGGGTTCTATTTCCATGGCTTGTGATGAATTTCCGCTCATGGAGTTGTGTTCCACTACCATGGCTAGCTTGTTATGAAGATGTATGTTACACGTGCTATCTGGGCCATCTTATTCATCGTCTCACATAGTGCACATATTGGGGGTACTTATTATAGACAAAAGCAAGATTCCCTAAAAGGAATCAGCTGCTTACTAATTAAGGATGCAAAAGAATTTAACAATATGAACCATATGAATCTGCTCAATGCAAAAGAATTTTATTAGTTATACATACTAGTTGTAGCTAGGCCAGTCCAAGACCTAGGCAAGTTAGGCTTAGGCCTAAAGCCCCACCAAAAAACAAAATTTTTTTTAGGGAAAAAGACCAACTTTTCATTGTTAAAGAACCAAATTTTTATAAAATTATATATATATTTTTTAAAGATTGTATATTTTTTTTTATTAGTGATGTTAAAGATGCAATAAATTTTACTATTAGCTTACAAATTATCATGTTATTAATCACAAAAAAGTGATATAAATATTCATTAATTAAATTGATGAAGTTCATCAATGAGAGTCAATGCCACATTATATTTTGAACATTTTATAGTGCTTTTAATTAACGTATTTTTCTTTTTCATTTATATTAAGACTCTCAAAGTACGAGACCGATAGAATCTTAACCCAATTAAAACCCTGAAATGTTTCAAAAAAATGTTGCAAATGTGTTAAATCATCAAGCTCCTAATAGTTTGAGATTTTAATTTTTGTAAACTAATATCCTACAAAGCCACACACCAAATAACATCTATCTCTCTCTCTCTCTCAAAAACAAGATATAAAAATAAAAATTAGATTACAATTTTACTTAATAATTCATCGTCATATATCCAAAATAAAGTATCTTTTTTAATCGTAATATATTTTTATTTTTTTTATTAATATTTATAGCTCAACTATGATATTTAATTCTCTATATGAAATTAACATATTAGTTTAGTTGGTATTATTAATCAAATTATATATTTAATGTATCAAATTAACCGATTTGATTAATATTAAATAATATTTTTTAATTAATATTTACATATTACAATCCCTGCATAAATTTTTTGGGCTCCAAATTATGTTGGGCCGCCCCTGGTTGTCACAAGTTGTCTTTGTGTTGTAGACTTGTAGAGATATTGAGGCAATGCCTCTCTTTTCTTGGTCCTACCTTTGTTTGTTTTGATGGGTTCGTTTTATATTTTTACAGGTATTTGTCGGCTTAAAATGTAACAGCTGGAATTTACCACATCTATTTGGGCTTGTATTGAATTCGTTTTATTTTAATACTAAAGTTGTCTAGAATCAAATTACAACCAGGAGAAAATTTCAAATTAAATCTAAACTCTTGTGGGAATAAATAGGACAAATTTTGGAACTTGATTCTAGAATTGGAGGGGATACATCTATGAAAGAATCATAGTTAAACTAGTTTTTTAAGGGAATCTATTTTGTTCTATTTTGAACAGTTTTGTAGACAAAAAAAAAAAAACAAATGATCAAACAAAAAACAATTGAAGTCAGCTACATTTTTCTTGGCTGACTTGGTATTCTATGTTATACTATAATTTATTTAATTTCATGTAACTTTCAAGTTCTACTGGATGGCAAATATTATTGAAAGTGATCTCTTAGCTCTGTTGATTGTTATATTCACAGCTAGCTGGATTATAAGAAAATAACTAAATATGCCAGGTGTATAAAAAAAAAAAAAAAAGAGAAATTGTGAGTTCTAATTAGCTCAATTGATGAAGTTTTTTATCCTTAAATAAGAGATTTGATGTTCAAACCCCACTTGTTGTGCCAAAAAATCAATTAGTGTATTGAGTTTGATGATAAAAAAACAATTATCATGGAAAAAAAAGTTACTAATTGAAATTCTATTGTATTTATGTAAAAACATAATAATAATAATAATAATAATTTTAGTGGTTGACTCGCCTTCATTTAATGAAAAAGAGAGGAAAAAAGGAAAGTGCCAGTGGTGCATGAATTTCAATGTGCATAGGTGCCAAAATGCTTATGGTTATTGTTAAAATAATAGAAATTTAAATATTTTTAGACTGATTTTTTTCAGAAGGCTTTAAAATTTTAAAGGCGACATTTTCTCTCTTATGGCAGTAACCTCAATTTAACAGAAGTACATGTAATAAAATTTACACCACTGTTGTGAATTTTTTTTTTTTTTTCCTTTTCTTTATAGGCAATTAGATGTGACAATACCACTTCAATAAATAATAAGGATAAAAAAAAAAAAAAAAAAGTAATGCATGCTCTGTTACAAATCCATTTTTTTAAATTAAAATTGTGAGTTTGAAATAAGATTTCATTGTGTAATAACACTATCCAAATAATAATGCCTCAAGATAGGCAGAGTGCTTTTATTATTTTTTTAATAGGAAAATATTAACAAATACTCTAAGGGTATTGGTTTAAGAACTTTTTTTCAAAAACATTTTATGGAAAAAAGATAAGGCAGTTAGTTTTTTTAATAGCTTTTTATATTTTCTGTAAAAGTGGTGTCAAAACTTTCCTAATATGGTTTATTAACAATCACTGACACCTGTTAACATGTTCATTTAAAAAAATTTCAATTTCTTTTTATTTTCTTGGTAAGAAAGTACACAGTTTCTGTAGCATGAATTTGCAATTAAGAAGGTACACAGGATCCTAACTTCTTAGATCACTTGTAATGTTCATGTCCAATTATAAATTTTTACGATGATATCCTAATCAAGATTAATTTTCCATTTTGTCTCTCCCGAGTTAAGACACGGATAAACCCCAACATGCACAACATACTAAAAAGTCATCCAAATCTAAGGATTTCTTGATGCAAAGGTATAAATCTTTAACCTTTGTATAACATTTGATTTTCAATTACCAACTGCCTCCCAGTTTAATAAGAACTCTTAAAGAGGGAGAAGGGTTATATACAAAGTGAATTTGAAGAAAAGTGAGTTTTCTTGCCCCCAAGAGATCCACTGGGAACTTTGATTACACATGTAAACCAATTTGGTTTCTTTTTCATCTCTTTTAGTAGACAACTGGACAACCATCAACCACAACACCTATGGCAGTTGGGCAAGTAGCCAAGGGACATCCATCAAGGTCATTTCCCCACCAACTAAGGCTAACATCCTCCAAACCCAAGCAAAAATATAAAAGCACCCCCATAAAGGCAAGGCCAGCATCAAGTGCCCCAGAAAGAACATAATTGTTACGTTGCCACCAATTCGGCATATATCTATATGCAACAAATCCAGAGAGAAAACCTACAATAATCCAAGTAGTGTAGTTGACTGCAGTAGCTGGTGGCATATATCCTGTGGCACCTATCAAGACTGGCATGTTAATGAGTCTAATCCACTCTTGTTGAGGAAAGGCTTTAGCTGCCAACCACACAAGAATAGGAGCAATTGCTCCGCCTAGGAAGAACCAATTTACTGCCTCGTATGTTCCCAAGTCTCCAAAAATTCTACGAGGACCGATCAAACCCCATATAACAGATGCATCATAAAACACAGTATCACTTGGGCAGGTCCATACAGAGGATGTGTCCTCACATATGTCAGGGATGGTTTCCATTAGCCACCATGCTGTGCCCAAGTACACGAAGCATGCTATAAGGGTTCCAACAACCTAATTCGGCAGAGGTAAAAAAATTATTAATGACAATGCATCCAAATAGATTTATAGGAAACAGGTTTAAGGGATTTAAGTATAACAGATCACCTGTGCCATGAACATTGTTCTAGGAGGGATTTTCATGTAGTGACCTAGCTTGAAGTCTTGTAAAAAGGTTATAGCTTGTGTCATACTTATGTAACCATAAACCTTGAAACACATGTTAGCAACTGGATATCCTGGGTAGATATACCCAATTATATACTCAGTGATGATGTTCAAGCCTGGTGTCTGCCATTAGAAAAAGATTAGGAACATAAACTAATTGATGCAAATATATTTAAAAATTTTTTGGTAAACAAATATATTTAAAATTGACTATTTGACCTTGTATGTAATAAACAAATTGTATTTGTTAAGATGAGTTAACAAATAACAAGCTGAATTGCTTAGAGATATCATAAATTGTTGGAGGACAATACAACAGCATAAAAAGTGGTCAATATTTTTGTAAAATAGGTTCAAAAAAGACGTAAAAATTATTTCAAGTTTGAAAATAAATTACCTGGTTTGTAATGGCAGTGATGATTCCAATTGGAAGAGTGAATAAAATGGCAATTGCACATGCAAGTAAAACACCCCACCAAGGCAGTTGAAGCTGTTCATTATAATATTCACAGGCAAATATGGTCAAGGCAATGTTACCAATAAGAATGATCACAAACCACCACTCAGGAACTTGCTTGTACTTCCTCATTAGTTTGGTGTGTATATCCATTGTTTTATCTTGAAAACTTGATTTGCTTTGCTCCCATATTTCTCTACATTTCACCACACATAAATGAGCATTAAAGCATTAACACGCTAGTTGCCTGAGCCAATTCCTTGTCACATTATAATATATTGTACATTATATGTCAAATTTGAATGTCATAATGTTCTTGGTAGAATTAAGTACCTTCCATGGAATAGTGCAACATGTACAATTGTAGCAGTAAGTGCAGCAAAACCAACACCATAAGTCATTGCAAAAAATGTGCTGAGATAAAGTGGCCCTTCACGTTCATATGCCGCGAGGTCAAGGTGGAAACTAGAATCAATGATGGATGAAATATTGTACACTTGGCCAGTTGAGGTGAAAAGATCATCAGAAAATATAGGGAAGGTTTTGGCCTTGTAGACATTGAGCCAATAACATATGGGAGTCAAAATGTACATTACAAAAACAAATCCTGCAGCAACATTGGCTGTGGCAAACCATGGACTTGCAAGAGGGCTCCCTAGGTAGGCAGAGATAGTGGACCAGTCAAGCCCAACAGTGGCAATTCCAATCCCATAAAGACCAGAACCAAGCTGTTGGGCTAGGACAGAAGTGGGGAATATCCAGCAAATCCAAGAGAGGGAAGTTAACATTTCAAAGAGGTAGCCTGGGAATACATAGTAAGCAAAGCTGCAGATGAAGGCAATTAAAAAGAATTGGGTTCTTGTTAATCCACCTTTGGGCCTTTTTTCTTTCTCGTGAAGAGCCCTGAAACAACAAATAATATGCTTAATTACTTTCAAAGCCCAGACATAAGGAGATTTATGTATCAATATTCCGGGCTAACTTAGAGCCCAAATTGCTTTTGTAAGGGCTCCTATATGATTGGGCAAGATTTGCAATGAAAATTGTAGTAGTGTTTGCAATGTATCTTACCCAGAGTATGTTTGATTAATTTAATGCTATTATACGGTTCTTTTGCATTAAATTATTTCTTTCTTTTTTTCCTCTTTTTTTATGGGGAAAATTTGGCTTTTTTCCAAAGCTTCACTAATTCAATCTTTGTTTATGTAAACAAAGTAATAGCATCTAATATTTGGAAATTGGAAATTTCACCTAATGTTTTGTAGATGAAGAAAAGAAAATTGTCCAATTGAGTAGTCTGGGACAAGGTTGAAAACACTTGAGCTCTCTCAGTAAAGTAAATATACTAATGTTTTAGTGGGTACTGGATAGCTTTAAGAAGTGAGTTGAGCTTCCTGAAAATACGTGGCCAACTCATTCACGAGGACATTTTGACTGATGGATATCGTCATCATGGACCCGAAACGAATTTTCAAACAGCTTTGGTTGGCTGATGTAGAGGATTGGGATTTAGTGGTAAATGTTAACTTGGGCCAAAATGATTTTAAAGTCTACCAAAAAAAAAAAAAAAAATCGACCTTAATGTGAATTAAAGCGAAAACTTCGACCAAATTCATTTGCTCCAAACACATAAGATGCTCAATCCAAAAGTGCCAGGCTCTGGGGTCTGGGGGTGTGAGTGTGTGTGCACCTTTGACCTTCAGGTAGTTAGGTATATATGGTGCAAAACAAAAAACTATATATATACACGTGTGTGTGGGTTCAAATCTCAATTTGTCTTCTTTGCAATATGCTAATCTCAAAAAATAAATACAATAAACAGTACTAATTGTCAAATAAATCTCATAGCAACACATGCCTATAAAGGCCTTCATCTACGCTGTCCTTATTTTATTGTCAATTATGAAAAATATCATCTAATAAGCTCGTTTTTATTTGTACTGTTGATTTTGAATTAAAAATTTGACAAACATAATAATTTTTTTTCGTTTGAGAAGAATAAACATAATAATTAAATACATAATAATGCATGATGTGCATGCACATGCATAAAAAATTATTGTAACAGCCATCTTATTGTAATGCATGGATCCTATTGCACTTTTTGGTACTATTCATGGATACTATATTATTTCAGCTAACTTTTACATTTATTTACAGTACTTTTAGCAAAAAAATTTCATTTTCATCAAAATAAGTGGATCCCAAACAAACATTTACTGCAAAAAGTAATTTAAGTAACATTTGACTTTGAATAACCAAAATAGTGAGCTTGGAGTAAGTGAAAAAATAATAATAATAAATCTGAGACACCAACCGGTCATGATCATCACTCACCACCAACATGACCACCCAGCATGGCCACCCAACCGAAAGCATAACTATCGGAAGAGTGACACATATTTATTTAAACCAAAAATTAAGAAATATTCACATAAATGTTTTGATACTCAGAATATGTGAATTAAATTTGACAGGCATGTGTTACTACGGGGTTTTCGTTAAAGGATTGAGCTGGATTATGAAAATAATGGGTAGTGTATATTACACGAAAAAAAAAAGTATTTGGTATCAAATGTTACCAAGTCATCCCTATCAAAATCCAATAAAAAAGAAATATATTTGCAAAAATAACTACCACTAACACATGTCATTCAATTGTTAGTGAGTAAGTTATTTTTTGCCGACATGTTTCACATTTTTTGAATTTTGATACAACTGACATGGTATTATTTAATACCAAATACTTTTTCCTATCACACACACTTATATAGTACACACAATCCCTAAAAAAATGAAAATTAAGTTACAGTTTTGAAGTTCGAATCCAAGACTTGAAGTCACAATTTTTGTTGTTTTTGAAGAGTGTATAGTGTATACTATGTGTGAATTAAGCCATAAGTACTAAATATTTCCCAAAAATAATTAAGAAAAATCTTAATTATAACTTGGATTAGTCTTTTTGATATAGCTAATAACTCTTCCTTTGTCACAATTTTACTTGTCAAAATTACCTGAACAATGAAACCTGAACCAAATTCGCAGGCCACCACATAGCTGCTGGCTCAACAAGGTACCTCCTGAATATCCCAGCCCATCCGAACCCCAACACCTACCATTCAAAACCCATCAAACCTAATCAACAAACATAAGAAAAATATCCCTAAACAAACTCTACCAAAGTAACAAAACAAATAAAACTAACCTGAGTTGTTATAATAACGAGGAGGGACACAAAAAACGTGATGTGCTGTTTATAAAAAACCTTAACCACAGTAACAACATGAATGGCATACACAGTCCCAGCTCCAGAGTTAGCAAAGATTGTAATAAGAACATGTTCTTTGACATTGAAAGGACCAGGATTCAACGTGAATTCCCAACGTTTTCCTTTGAAGAATACACGGTCAGTGATTTTTGCAGCCATTAATTGGCCAAGAGGGACCACAGCTATTTGAGCTGAAATGGCTGTGATTGTTAATGGCTCAGTGCGGTACCAAAAGAACTGGTTGAGAAAAGATAGGAGGATACATGAGAGAGCTCCCAAGACCCACATTCGAAATGTGAGAACTGGAAGTGATGGGTCGTCTGTGATTGGTACTGTTAGAGCAACTTGTTTGATTGGTGAATTCTCCTCCGGTTCTTGCTCTTCATTAACCTCGGATATAGAATTGGGTTCCATAGCTTGTGATGAAGATGCAACTGGGTCATCTTTCTCATCCTTAGATACTAAACACAATAAACAAAAAGTTCAATTTCAATAACAAAGGAATTAGAGTACAGTATTTAGTAGTACTAGAAAAATAATGAGAAAGCCAGCTAGAGAGACTTACTGAGAGGGGTTCTAATCTCATCTGAGGATTCTTCCATGGTTTTTCTATCTCCCTTTCTGGGACTAGTCCCAAAGATTCTAATATCCGTTTGCTTACAAAAGATGCAGTGAACTTAACAGTACAAGGGATAAGAATCAGAATCTAGGAGGGCTTTTTTGAATGGCAAAAATTAAAATGAGTTGGAAATGTCTTCTTGGTTGGGAGGTCACGAATTTAGTTGGGGTTATGCCAAAAACTGCTAATAATAATTAGGTGAGTGAGTTGTTGCAGGCGCTGACCCACGTGATTTGACCTTCTTTTTATTCTTTCCCTCCCCTTTGGTTTTAGTCTACAATCAGTCCATCACAACAACTTTTACAAAATAGTTTACAATTGTGGTAAGTTTACTATGGTCAAATGTGGTAAGTTATGAATGACTATTGATGAATGATAAATGATAAAATAATATATGTAAGATTGTAATATGCTTAAACGAGAATTAATAAAAACTTACCCACTCAAATTTTATGAAATTAATTGTTATCACATTACTCGCTCAAATTCTATAAAAATTGGTGTCACATTACTCTTATGTCTTCCATTCAGCTTTAGAGAAATTGGAAGATAGGTGGAGCTTATAATCATCAAGTAAGAAATCCCAATACTAGAACCTCTTAGGAAGTCCTCATGTTGCACTTACACCCCTAAAAAAATCCAATAAAAAAAAAAGTGAGAAATCCTAGCAATTGTTACCAATTATACTACATAAATTTTATAATTAATTTATTAGTTTTATAAATATCAAACCATAAATTAATATTTATATTATATTATTGTTGTGGCACCGATCATATTAATTATTAAAAAAAATGTAAGTCTTTAATAATAAAATAATTGATTATAATTTTAGTATTATCCTTGTCAAGATCTACAAGCTAGAGCTACACCTCTATGGTAAATTGGTAATGGTTAAGATAAGTAGTAATGAAAGAATTAAATATCTCTACGACTAGTTATAGTGGTTAGGTAGGTGCATGAATCTTCCATTCCATGATAATTCTCTTTTTTATTAGGCCAATACACCAATGTATTTTGAACTCAAGTTTTTTATTCAATAACAACCAATATTTGAGTTAATTGGAACCAGCATTTTTTTTTTAAGGGAAAGATTGAATATTATAATTCCAATTTTATAAATTATTATTGTGAGGAGAGGCATGAATTTGAGAAAAAAAATAAATACCCCAACATAAAATAGAGAGAGTTTGATACAAGTCCCCCTCCCCCCAAAAAAAAATTATGAAAAGAGAGATAGCTATACTCACCGATTCTGCTTCATTTTAGTTAATTAAGCTAATTAATCCAAAAGAGTCCAACCTTTTTTTTTTTTTTTTTTTGAAATTGACCCTATTGAATCCATAATTAACAAGATCTGCATAATCTCCTCATGTTGTAGTACGTACCTCTTTATCCTTCATAACTCACTAAAAACATTAAGGAAACAAACATATGATGCTGTATATGTTTTTTATGCCTCTATATCTATATCTATATCCTCCCAAACTCACCAAAAATATAAGGGAGAAAAAATGAAGAGACTATCCAGTGAGGCGAGGCTAAGCTAATTATCAAAAACTCGAGCCCTCAATTTGAAAATCTTGCTCCACCAAAAATGGAAGGTGCAACAGTACCCCATTGACTCTAAACTAACTAATTTGTTACAATTGTAACTAGAAGTCAATAGAGAAACAAAGACTCGGATGTACCAAAGTGCAAATATATGAATGTATCATGCCCATAATATTGGTAACATCCTAGATAACAAGTCTTTGGCCGCTTAAATGTCTCTTCACGTGCCAGTGTAGTAGCCTTGTAGCTTAGGTAAATAAATCTTACTGTTAAGCAGTGATAATTTTGCGTTAGAGGTTAAGTGGCACGAATAATTGGCTATAATTAGGTGTGAATGTGATGCCTTTTGATAAGGATACATCCAATTGAAAATCTGTCAAACTAGGCTGGTCCACTATTGGATCAAATGTGGTTGCTTATAGCATTGAAATTAGTAAAAATCATGTAATTATACGCATGAGACAAAATTATTTTGTATTCTGGTCCCTCTCTATTTCTCTTTCCAAAATGGATATGAGTATATGACAATATATATATATATCTTACGTGCACAAGCACGGCAAGCCTGAGAATTATTTCACGTGAATTGGATTTGACAAAGGAAAAATAAAAATCTATTTGAGAATTTGGAAGTGAAAGACCCCTTTTCCAAGAATTTTGTGACCACACATTCTTAATTTTTTTGCTCTCTGGATTCTTCAGTTTTAACCCAGGCCCAGAACTTTTCTTGAAAGCTTAGACCCAAGCCCATGCAAACAAACTTGTGAAGAAGCCCATACTGAATGAGATGGATGGTGGGTAAGTTTCTGATAATTGGAAATCACCTATTGCTACCCCAATGTGGACCTTAACTTGTCTTGGAAAGGCTTAGGCCAGAGCTAGTCTATTAATTTGTACTTGTACAACATTAGAATCATTAGAAATTCACATGTACAAGTATTATTAGAAATTGGCCCATACAAGTTTTATTGGTATGAATTCAAAAAATCGTTAAAAATTGCTATTAAGAATGTAACCAAATTGTGGGTTTTAGTTACCTCAATTGGTAAAGTCTCTGATGGTTAAATAAGAGATTTAGAGTTTAATCCTGCCTACACCAAAAACTGATTGGTGTCTTGGTTTGATGATAAAGAGTTATTATCAAAAGCAGATGTCATAGGTTAAAACTTTCTTAAAAAAAAAAAATGTAACCAAATTGGACTGAAACGGACTGAAGTGGACAAAATCGAACCGTAACAAACTTTTTTTTTTTTTTTTAAAGAAAAAAATCCACTACATACAACATTCACTCCACTTTATTTATTTCTTACAGAGAATTAGGTCAAGAACATGATAAATTTTTGTTTCATGTGATTAAGAAAATAATGGTAGTGATCCCGAAATTGTTAACTCTCTAATACAAATGTTTAATAAAAACAATGTTTTGATTTATGTTTTTAGAATGACCAAGGACCGCTTTATAGAATCTAATATAACAGATGTGAGATTACGTTATATCAGTCATGTCATAGGGTTGTAAACGAGCCGAATTTTGTTGAGTAATCCATGTTCAAGCTTGGCTCGTCAGGAAAAGTCAAAAGCTTAAACTTGGTTCGAGCTCGTAACAAACCTAAAAATAATGTTTAAGCTTGAACTCGTGGGAAAGTCAAAATGTTTGAGCTTAGCTTGGCTTGACTTGATTAATTAGTCAAGCCAAGCCAGGCTCAAGCTTAATATCAAGCTTAAACTTAAGTTCAAGTCAAGCTCTTGAGCTTGAGATCTAAAAAAAATTACATTATCAAATGCTTAAATCTCTAAAATTAAGAAAAAAAAAATAGTATACTCATTTTATCATGCGTCTAGTCCTACTTATGATTAGCCATTATTTAAATTAAAATTTTAAATAATTAAATTCATTTATATATCCTTCCTTGTCTACAACTTCAGCAATTATTCAAAATACAATTTTTACATTTACGTTAGATGGTGAAGAACCAAAAAAATACTTATTTGTCACTATTATGAATGGGAAAATACTAATATGTTTCATAACTTTACATTAGATAATTGATGGGGTAGGATTATATGTGACCCACTTAATTAATTAATTTTTTTTTAAATGTAACTAAAGTTTAAAGTGGTTCTTGGTTAGTTTAGAGGGAAGGAAAAAAATTAAGGTAATGGGTTGTGGTCCCATGTTGGTAATGTCATTTTTAAAATATGTTTAATGAGTATATTTAGTTAACACCTATAAACTTAAAAATGAGTCTATATTTGAATTGTTTTGTATCAAGCCTAATAGCTAACAACCTTGTTCATAAACAAATTTTGTTGTTTGGGCTCGGTTTGTTTATTAAATGAGCCTAAAATTAAATCTCAGGTTTGGCTTATTTATAAACAAACAAACATGAACGACCTTTTATCGAGTCGAGCCCGAGTTGTTCATGATTGGCTCGATTCATTTAGAACCCTACATGTCATTTTTCACATCAATCGCGCTTTGTAGAATCTAACAATATCACTTAGCCACCACCACATACACAAATGAAATTTAAAATGCAAGCAAAAAATATATATAAAAGACAGAAAAGCATTATCATCAACTAAATTTATGGGTTCATTCCATATTTCCATCAACTGTGTAAAAGACAATCATCGAATGAAGCTTCCTCCAAGTGAAATTTTCAGCCTCACGTGTGTATCCCACACTTTGATCCTATATTCTAACAGTGTTGCATTGGGTACAAATAGATTTAATTAAACTAAAATACAATTTTAAATCTGTTAATTGAATTATGTAGCTTGGTCTAATTATTTGTGAACAATATTTTATCCATTTGTAATTACTGAGAACTTTGTAACTGGCATCTCATTTTTTTTTTCAGAGACTTTAGATTTCAAATATCGCTCCCAACGCAACTTTCCAATTATCAAAAATATTATCCATTTGCAATTGGTCCATGGCCTTAGCGTACTTGTAAGTTGTAAGATTGTGCTTTAGCAACTAAAGGCAAAGTATATGTGAAACAGCAATGAACAATGAGAGAGAGAGAGAGAGAGAGAGAGAGAGAGAGAGAGAGAGAGAGAGAGGAAAATGGACTGAATGGGCTAGAGTGGATCGAATGGCCCACAGTGGATCGAAAGGACCTAAATAAACCTTCACAAACCAAATAAACCGAAGTAAACCAAATGGACCCAAGTGGACCAAAATGCTACGCTGAAGTAATTCATGAGTAGCATAACAACAATAAATATTGTGCATAAATTTTTAAATATTATTTATAGATATAGTTTCAGTTTTTTCTTCTTCTTTTTTAGATTATAGATATTAGTATAGGTAAAAATAAGAACTATTCATCATTTTTCATTCTATAATTGATATGTTTTTCTATGGAGGTTAATTCCCCCAAATCACCAAATGAAAATTGGACTGTTTTTGTGGATAAAATCATACTACTATCAATTTGGAGTGTGGGGATTGATGTTACAAATGATTAAGATCTTGCACTTTTATGAAATTTCATTAGAGCACTAGCATCTGAGATGCCAAAAAAGTTTTATTTTACAATCTCAAAACTTACTTTATTTATTTTACCATTTTATTTTACAGCTCATCCAACATTTCAGTTTCTATTTTTATATACAACTCATTAAAATAATACTAGCCTCTGAGCATGCACTCGCTCGTGCTCAAAAACTCTTCTATTTTTTGGGTAAAAATTAATAATTTACATTTATTATAATTTGGGATTTCTACTTTTCCCAATTAAAAAAAAAACTAAGCGTGTAATGATTTTTTTTTTTTTTTTAAAGAGGACAAAAGAAACAAATACATTGTGATGAAGTAAAAAAAAAAAAAAAATGAATACGCGGAGTGAGTTTTGTAGATTAGAAGAGTTTTAAAACTAACAAAAGAGTAATCCTATTTTGTAGGGAGTTAGTGAGTATAAATAAGAATTTAAATCAACATAAAAATAGAAGTTTATTAGAAGCAGAAAGACATTTCAACGTAAAAGTAGAAATTTATTATTTTTGTCAATTTACTATTTTAACCCTATTTTTAAGTTTTAAATAGGGGTATTTTTTACTGTAAATAAGATAATAACTAACTTTCTTTTTCTAATTTACTATTTTAACCTTATTTTTAAGTTGTTTGCTAATTAATTTAAGGGTATTTTTAACAGAAAAAAAACAATAACTAACTTTCTGCATCCTCTTATTATATACAGATAAACTACACCATCAAATAATATAAAAAATTAAATTCTCTCTCTTCTCTCCAAAACTCAACCACCACCAAAACTTAGCCACAAATCCTAATTTGTCACCAACAAAATTACCCCAAAAATAATTGCCACCACCAAAATTAACTAAAAATAATGGCCACCACCACCACTAAAAATCCAAACCACAACCATCAAAACTCAGCCCCCACCACCACAACCATTGCAACTCACCACCATAAAAAGCACTCATCATCACCATCCACCACAAACGTCAACAACCACCAAAACCCACATTTTGCCTATCCCACATCAAAACCCATCCACCGCAGTGGGGTTTGTGGAAGATCATGACTGTGAGCAAAACACAACACACACAAAAAAAAAAAAAAAAAAAAAAAAAAAATCCACGACGGGCAGACCCAAGGCGAGCAAATCCAAACCCACGGCGGCAAACCCAGAAACGATCTAGCCACCACTCCCAACCCAGCCACCAATTTCCTCCAAGCCCAGCCAGCCACCACTCCAACCACCACTCCCAACCCACCTACTCAAAATCAAAACCCACCCACCACCCCACCACCACATACACCCCAACAACCACCAACAAAAAAAAAGAAGCTTCATCGTCAACCACCCAAAGAGGCTTCACTGTCAGCCATGAGAAAGGGCCCGATCTGCTACCCACGCCGATGATCTGAAGCCACCCAAAGAGGCTTCACCGTTAGACATGAGAGGAAGAGAGTAGAGAGCGTAAGAGAAAGAGATAAGGGAAAAAAGAAAAGAAAAAAAGAAGAGAGAGAGGTCACACTCTGAAGTGAGAGGAAGAGAGAGAATAGATTAAAAAATTATATAATCTTTGCATCCTCATGAACAGTGAGGATGCAAAAAAGAAAAAAAAAAAAAAAAGGTTTACATACCCGGATTTTGGGGGTAGGGGTGGGGTTAAGGCTTCAGTGAGTAAAATAGCAACTAGGTGGTTTTTACACCCAATACTAATGCTTTTATACAAATTTCTTAAAATGATTTATTAATAATTATCTAAACCAATTGTTAACATTTCCTAAAAGTTAAAACATTAAAATGATACTTTTGGAATCATCACACAAAGAGCATTGAGATCTTTTATGTAGTGTTCAGGGATTTGATCTTCTCCCCGTCACAATCACAAACTGATTAATTTGTTGGCCATTCACTTAAATTGAAACCCAACATATAACAGATTTGATTTTCAATTCAAATCCACCACTCACATCAGTCACATGAACACAAATTCATTGAGATCTTTATGTCTATCAATAAAATGCATGGTTTATAAATAGCTTTCTTCTTCACGTTGTCTTTGTGTGTTCCAAAAGCTTAAACTATTTAAAAATGGTAAATTATTAACTTAACTATAATTCTAACATTTTTCTTCACGTCAAGAATCGAATTCATGAGGTCCAACACATAGGAATTTAATATTTTAAATGGTTGTAGAGTCAACATAGGAATTGAACTCAAGATCTCCTGCTCCACTAGCATGTTAAATTGTTGGGTTAAGATAGTTTGACTCCGGTTAATTAATTTAATTACCTAAGTTGATTAATTAGGTTCAATTGCATGCAAATCATGAAGGCACCAACAAATCAAACTAAATGCAGCAGAAATTAAATTGACACGGTAATTTGTTGACAAATGGGGAAAACCTCTCGCAAGGCAAAAACCCCACCAGGTGATTTTAAGGTCACCACTTCCAACAAATCCACTAATCAACAATCAAGCGGTTACAAGTATAAATAATCTTACCAACTTTCCTAGCTTATCCCAAAATACCAACCTACAGTTGAACCTTCGCTCCAATACCCAATTGGACTTGATCTTGTAGTAGTTTTTTTTTCCCTTAATACACAAATCTTCAATCTGTGACTAACTCTTAGCACGGATCTCAACACGTGACTAACTCCAGTAACTTGAACTGATGTTGTTGACTGAAAAGTTCTCCACTTCATCAACAATGAAGATCTGGAAGTACTTGGTTACAAAACTCTATGGCGTACAAATGCAATAGCTTCTCATAGAGAAAATAAATCTCATGGTTTTTGTATCTGTATGTTTACGGCTTTTAAAATAAGTTTTATATATGTTTAGGGTTGTGAGAAAAGAAACCCTAAAAAAATACAAAAGCTTGGGCTAAATTTCAGATCTGGAAAACTAAAAATCGTAAGTCTCGATAGATTGAGCTGCTGTCAAGCTATCTATTGAGTTTCACATTAAATCTTGATAACAAGCATCTGTCGAGCTATATGTCGAAACTTAATGAATAATTTTTCTTTACTTGTTTTTTAGACCAATCTTCATGACTTTAATATGAATACTTGATATGCTTTGAACAACATATTTCTTGATGTATTAAACTCATCTTAGATTTACCCAATTACAAGTAAAGTGCATTTTGTCAAAAAATTAACCAATTACATAAAATATGACCCTAATATAAATTAATAATTGTACAGAGTATTGATTCCCTCTCTCACCAACTGGACTTGTAAACCCAATCAAATGGTTAACTTTAACCATTGGGGATTTCATCTTATTATCGTGACAAAGAGACACTCCACTAAACTCTGACACAACAACAGCAACAACCCACCCTGCCATTCCAAACCCTCCAATCCAAAGGCACATGATCCGTGTACTTTTGTCTCCACCAATCAGCTCTAAATCATCTTTTGCCTATTTCTCATTTCCCCTCATCCTATATCACCACTCCACCAAACAAACACACTCCCTCTTCTTTTTTTTTTTTTTTTCCACATACTATAACTCTCAAAAGTCATGAATGTTGTTGTTGCACCCAGTGATCCAAAGCCTTTAGGGTATGCATATTATGAGCGGACCGGTGAATCCCAAAAAGTGTGGAAAATTGTTCCTCCGAATCTTCAAAACCTTGAGGTAAAACTTTCTGGGGGAGAAAATGGGGTTGCATGTGGATGGAGTCACTGGAGAGCAACCATTCCACGCTGCCGGCCTATGCCAGGTGGATGTTATGAATTTCCAAAAATGACGTACAGGGTTTTACCCGATCACCGTATTCTAATTCACATCCCCTTTCATCCTAGTGTTCGAAATCAAACTCGTATCGAGATTAAGAATATGGATTACGAATAGACGAGTAATGAGGTAGCTGTTGATGAAGCTTTTAACATTTTTTTTTTCTAGATTATTTTGTTAATGTAGGCAAATGCTTGCCAGTTTTTAGTTCACTTGTAACGAAAGAATGGAACAATTAAAATGAATGAGTGCTTTTTTCTATTTCAATCTCTCTAATGATATGGCTATGTAATTGTTGAATCCATGTTATGCTTTGTTATTTCTAAATGAAGAATTTGATGTTGTTAAATTTGTTTGACCAGTATAATAAATAACTAAGAGTTCTTCTATAGATGTACAAATTGAGTCTGAATTGTGAATTCCAGTTAGCTCAACTATTAAAATATATGATAGATGAATAAAAGATTTGGGGTTCAATCTCTACATACACTAAAAACCGATTAGTGTCTTGGTCTGATGATAAAGAGCTACCATCAAGAGTGGACGCTATAAGTTGAAATTTAAAAAAAAAAAAAAAATTGAGTCCGAATTTGATAAGGATGAAGTGTAAAACCTATGTTTTACACCATCTAAAAAGTAATCGCCACATTAGGATTTTACTTAAAATTCAATACATCCTACCACACCTAATAACATCTCAATAAACTCTCAATTTGTTTTTACTTATATATGAGTATTAGAATTGATTGGGTGTGATTGTGCTTTTTTTTAAATATGTTATAAAATGATATGGCATGTTAGGATTGGGAAGGTAAAACATGAATTTTATACCACATCCTTACAGAATTTAATCTCATACAAATTAGGCCTAGCTAAAAGATTGTTCTCAGTAGTGATAGACAAATGACATTACTTGCTGTTTGGTTACTGTGATATGGTGGGCAATACGGCTGAAACTTAACTTAGGAACAAGTCATTTGGTTGTGTTGTGCAAAATTAAGTGGAGTGCTTTGGTTTTGTTACTAATCTGATTAACGTGTGTATTAGATCAATTTATATTGGCTGTGACTATGCTGAAAGCGTTACGCAGAAACTTGATCCAAAATTTTCTTCTGAATATGTCGTTGGAGAGAAAGGGTCGAGCTTTTTATGTTCTCCCATGCAATGAACAATTATGGTTGGGCCCCAAAAGGATAGGCAGCACATGACTGGTCTCCAATTTGATTTTTGCTCAATCAAATTACCTGTGTATGCTGCTAGGAGGTGGGTCTTGGTTTTGCCTTTTGTGTTCATGATGTGAGAAAATAGGGTAGTAAGGAAATTCAGAAGCTGAGATTTTCTTTTTCGTTTTTGGCTAGGAATTGAGGGATGATTTCAATAAATTGATGCAGAGAAAGCTCATAATTGGAGGGTCAATAATTGAGAAAGAACAACCAATAGTATTTAGTTGGTACAAATGCTGAGTTATGATGCTGATAATGAGTAAAAATAAATCCCTCTATTCGAAATAGTTGGGATACACCATTGAAGCTGTAATGCTGTCTCTTTGATGGCCTTGCCTTTAGCAACGTAATCAAACAAAGTTTTTTAATGTTTAGGGATCATCATGACTGGTATATATTTTATTGGTAAGGTATAGGAGGTATCCTCTTTAATTCTTTGGAGTTAGTTAATCCCATTTATGTGAAGCTTTTTATATCAACTGAAGTGAATACAGCTAGTTTTATGGCCTTAGTTCTCTTAGCAAGGAATTTGATTTTATTTCCTTTTAATTTTGGTAGTGCATTGGAATGTCAAAACAAAAATTAATCTGAAGAAAAAGAAAAGGCATTAAAATTCTTTAATCTGCTAATGGTATCTTTTGATATGATTAATTGTTCTGATATTTTATTGCTTAATTTCTAACATGGTTTTTTTTTTTTTTTTTTTTTTTTTTTTGAGAAATGCTTTCTAACATGGTTGATTGTTCATGTAATATTAGTATTGCTCACAGCCCTGCATAACCAACCAAGTCATTATATTTGCCAAAAGACTTTTCTACTTTATGGTTGGACCCAAATAGGACAACTAATAGTATTTAGTTGGTGCAAATGGCAGCTTAAACGCCGATAATAATGAGTAAAAAAAAAAAATATATATATATATATATATATATATGCCTCTTTGATGGCTTTGCCTTTAACAACAGAATCAAACTCAGTTTTTTAAATGTTTAGGGATAATCATGACTGATATATATTTTATGGGCTTGGATTACAAATTGTGAAGATGCCTATGTTGAGTTGGGTATAGCAAATCATTAGATATAGACACGGTGAAATCAATTCTTACTGCCCTATTGTGGACCTTAGGTTGTCTTGGAAAGGCCAGTCTTACGAGTTGTAGAACACAAGAATCAATACAAATTTACTTCACTCTATCCTTACTTTTTTTTCTTTTCTTTTTTTTAATAATAAAAAGTTTTTGACGTGAACTTATCAATATCACACCACGGTAAGGGTAATATTGCGTACGACACCAAGGCCTTAATGGATCTGTACTTACTCTTTTAGGTGATATCACCAAGCTCATGTAATGGAAATAGAGTCAATACTATGAGTAATTCTTAAATACCTTCGGAGTACGAAAAATGGTATTTATTCCTCTCACATTCATGATGGGATACACTCATTAAATTTATGGTAGGATCCATCATGAATATGAGAGGAGAGAGCACCATTTTTTCGTACTCTGGGAGTACCTAAGAATTTTCCCAATACTATAGGCACTTGTTTTACATCTAATAAAAGTGCTTCATAAAAGACTTAAAAGCTAGAATTCACTTCAGTCATATTAAGGTTGCGTTTTGTATTGCCTTAAAAAGCCAACTTTTTTACTATTTAACTCATTTTTGCTACTATTCAACTTATTTTTACTACTATTTATGGGTCACATTGCACTTTTAGTATTATTTTTGGGTCTCACTATACTATTTCAATTACCTTTTAGTTTTATTTACAATACTTTCAATAAAAAGTTTTCAATTTTAGTTAAATATGTTGTTCCCAAACAGGCTCTAAAAGTGGTAGTGTGCTACAAGCACCACTCATTTTGGTGATATCAGTGTCATAGGTCCTAATGTCAGCAATTTTACAGGTGTTATTATGTGCTACAAGTCGTTTAGTGGAGTCTGTGTAGTACCTTCTTACAAATTCAGAGGCAATAGTATAGGAATAAATAAGGTGAGTGGTGATGGTCAATGACTCAAAGGGTGTTTGGAATGGGTGAAAAATGAGTTATATAACTCAGTTTTCATCATCCATAATCCAAACACATGGAATATGAGATGTGAGTGTTGAGATATGAAAATTGAGTTAGTACCAAACCAAATAGACCCTCAGTGGCATCGTCACTTCACTCACGCAAAGTTGAAGTTTAGGTGCTTGATAGCATTTCTTTTTTGTTAAGTGGTTTGGCCCTTTTTTTTTTTTTTTTTTTTTTTTTGCTTGGTAAGTGCGGGGAATAAAACCCCCAAGCAATAGGTTACAAAGGAACTCGAGTGCCACTTGGCAACGAGGCCATTGGCAAGTGGTTTGGCAATTGGTTGTCTTGACTGTTTGACAATCAATAACCTAAACATCCGTATTAAGGATAAATAAAAATTTAAAAAAAAATTAGAGATACAATATTTTTCATAAGTTGTTAAAAAGTGATAAATTGAGATTATGGGTGAGAAAATGCAATATAATTTGTTAGGTTCTAAGGAATTAGGAACTAGTGTATCAAAACTTCATTTTATACTATTGGCAAACTATAATCAAAACGTTTTAGTCTTGTTTAGACTTGCTCAAAGTATATACTTTTATGTAAAGTTGGAATCGAGTTATTGTAGGATTTACTGTGTAAATCTGTCTGGCTCGATTAATCGAGAATTAAACTCGACCACGAAAGTCGTGCATATTATTTTTTTTTTTTTGCAGAATTTCCAACTCAGCCCAAGCCCGTTTAACGTGTAGGGTTTTATGTTTTGCTTTAAGTATAAAAGGGAAAACCCTAGCCACATTTTAGAGTTGCTCTTTATACTATGTGTGTGAATCTTTTGTGAGATCTAGAGGTGTTTACCTTCACATACACTTAGGGTTTCTAATCTCAAGATTGATGTCAAGAGCTTGGTGATTAATTCAGTTGTTGCTTCCAAGAGCTTAAAGATACACAAGCGGGAGTGCTTGTACTTGCTAGGAATCCAAGAAAGAAGTAGTCCGTGGACTCGAAGCTGTCACGTGGTCGTGGTAGTAAGTTTCCTACTCGAGGTAGCAATAAGATGTTAGTGGTCTAAGTCGCTATTGTGTAAACTTCAATTCTTTCATAATGGATTCAGTTTACCTTGAGGATAGCTAGGTTAAATCCTCCCCAGGTTTTTTACTGGTTTGGTTTTCCTGGGTCATCATATCATTGTGTTCTTTATGTTTCTGCTACTTTGCATAATATGATATATTTGTGTTAACCTAGATTTGAATAATTTGACTAAGTAATCACTTGACTAATTAACTAGATTAATCTGGTTGTGTTTTAAGGGGTCTAAAAACAAACAAGTGGTATCAGAGTGGGTTGCTCTTTTGTTGTAGATCTTTTGATCTAAGAGCTGGTTCTTGACCCCTGTTGTCATGGATTCTTGGAAGATCTTATTGCTAATATGCCATCTTGTCTACTTGTTGTTCTTGTCTCTTGTTGCTTTTGTTAAATCTTTCCTTGAGCATCTTGGTATAATTACATGTGATGATAATTATGTGTGTTATACTGCTTTAACCGCCTTAAAGGCACGTGATTCTTGTCTTTGGTATTTGGATAGTGGTTGTTCCAAGCATATGACAGCTGTTGAGGGCCAAAATTTCACAAGAAAGCTCATTCCATGAAAAGTAAGGAAAGACCATGGGCTATAACAAAAAAAGACCCAATTCATGAAGGTAAGAAGGACCATGAAGACCCAAAATCCCAAAAAGAAAGAAAAAGAAAGGAATAATAATAATAATAATAATAATAATAAAAGAAAAAAGAAGAGGATCTCAGTCAGGTCAGAAGAAGATCCCGGTTAGGCCCGAGGATATGCAGCAAGAAGAAGGATCCCGGTTAGGCCCGAGGATATGCAGCAAGATGTATGTTCATATTTTCAACAAAAGCCATTAAAAAATCTAGCAAAACCAGGTATTATCTTTCTAACCCATGGTCCAAGTCCATGGGATCCCGAATGGATAGTAAGGGAGGAATGGTTTGGTTGGTAGGGGAGTGATTTCTGGTGAAAGGAGGATCCCGAGGGTTTCCCTTGGTTCATATATTTGCTTGGAATGCATGAACCAATGGAAAACTCAATTCCCCTATGTGCATGACACCCCCCCACAATTTCTTCTCAATTGTCATTTTCAACAAAGTTGTCACAGTACACTAAGCAACCCACCCATTGTTTTGACTTTCCAAGAAGGAATCTTTCACTTATAGCTAAAGCCAAATGCTCCTTTTGAGTTATAATTGCCTAAATAAGCTAAACCTCTGCCCAAACCATTTTAGGTCCTAGAGGACATGGTTTTACCCAACAGACCAAGGGTGTCCTCGCCCGGGGTATCAGACCAGGTCTACTATAAAAGGAACACTAAGGCATAGCAGAGGGGGGGATTTTTCGGGGGATAAAAATGGGGATTTAAAGAGATAGTTCAGAGGTTCAAAAGATATATTCTTAGAGCTTTAATAGCCCAGAAAGGAAGAGAAAGAAAGAAACAAAATAAGAGAGCCAAGGTGAAGGAATTTATCCCATATTCTTGAGATCATTCAAAATATCACTTAGCCTCCAAAGAAACATATGCCAAAACATGCATACATCAGATATCACTCTCTCCCACAAAAATCCTCCTCACCTAACTATTTTGGAAGGCAATGCCCAAGCAAAGCCACTTGGACTTGAGTTCCAAATCTCACAAGTCTTGTGCAAAAGCACTAAGTCTGTGAGAATTAGGGTCAGGATCTTCGTGACTGAATCATTCTCATGGAATTCATTTACATATATGTATATGTATATGTATTAAAATGTATATCCTAATCTAAGAAACTAACAATTATTTGAAGATATGTGTATTTTATAGTTGTTCTTGTGCACGACCTATCGAGGTAAAGGGAAATAACAAAACTCCATTGCATAATAAGCATGGAGAAAGATTGTATAGTTCAGAGAATCAACATTCTGGGTTCTTACAGGCCTAGTACCCCTAGGAACCACAACAATACGCCTAGGGTACCACGACAATATGCTCGGGGTACTAAGTGAAGAAACTTTTTTTAAATATTTACACAATAAAAGATAAGCCTCAAACACTCTATTTCAATCTCTTTCCCATTGTGAATATTATGAATAATTATTTTACTTGTTTCATAAGAGTAAATGGTCATTTTATGATACTAAAACACTTATAATGGTATTTTATTGCTTATGAGGAATCGTATTTTTGTCTTGAGGAGCTTTATGTGACTTGCATACAACTTGGTTCGTGATCAACCCCCATTTAGCTGCGATGAATCAAGCCCAGTCCACCAAACAACAAATAAAGGGTCCGGGATCCTTGTTTCTACTTAGGCCTGTCTGCAAAGAAAAAATGCACTCTCACAACAGGTAATAAAGTTTTGTTCAAGACACTCTTTGAAGGAAAGATTGGGACAGTCACGTTTGGAGATGGAAGTAAATCTGTGATCAGAGGCATCAGAACTGTAGACATTCCAGGGTTACCGGTTTTTGAAGATGTCTGGTATGTAGATGGGTTGAAGGCTAACTTACTTAGCATTAGTCAAATTTGTGATAATGGACTGAATATTTTCTTCATTAAGTATGAATGTGAGATACTTGATAGAGGAGGTGACTGTATGTGTATTGGTGTGAGGACAGCTGACAATTGTTATGGTATAACACCAAGTATAAGCAGCAAGTGTTTTAGTGCAAAATTCAATCAAGTTGACTTATGGCATCAACGGTTGGGACATGCAAGTCACAAGCAATTAGAGAAGATTTCCAAGTGTGATGCAGTTATTGGTTTGCCCAAGTTTGATAAGATAGAAAAGTGCATATGTGGATCATGTCAGATGGGTAAACAAGTGAAGTCCAAGCATCCGTCTGTAATTAAAGTTCAAACTTCCAGACCTCTTGAGTTGTTGCACATTGATCTCATAGGTCTTGCCAGAGTTTAGAGTTTAGGTGGAAAGAGGTATATTCTAGTTGTTGTAGATGATTTTACTAGATATACATGGGTTATGCTTTTGAGAGATAAAGCTAGGGCTCCTGAGAAGATGATACATTTGTGCAAGAAATTGCAAGTTAAGAAAGGTACAGTGATAGCCAGAATCAGAAGTGATCATGGAAGAGAATTTGAAAACACAAAACTGGCTACCTTCTGCAATTATCAAGGCACGCATCAAGAGTTCTCATCACCCAAGACACCACAACAGAATGAAATAATGGAATGGAAGAATAGGGTTATTCAAGAGATGGCACGTGTCATGCTACACAATAAAAAGATGCCCAAATCCTTCTGGGGAGAAGCAGTTAACACTACTTGTCATACACTCAACTGAGTGTATTTCAGACCTGACTCAAAGCAAATTCCCTATGAACTCTAGAGAGGAAAGAAGCCTATTGTCAAATATTTCTGGATATTTGGCAATGATTGTTACATTCTACGTGATAGAGAGAACCTAGAAAAATTTGATGCAAAGAGTGACAAGGGATACTTTCTAGGATACTACTCCATTAGTAGAGCATATAGAGTATACAATTTGAGAACCAAAACAGTCATAGAATCTTCCAATGTTGTGATCAATGATGAATTAAGTTCTAAAAGTCATTCAAAAAACAGTTCTCCAGTTCAAGAAAAGATCATGGAAGTTGATGACACTTCCTGCTGATTATGTGGGGAAGCATAGTGAGGAAGAGTTGCTGTTGTTGAATGATACAGTTTCAGTACCATCAAGTTCAGAACCATCCACACCGGTTCATGAAACTCAACAAGATCAAAGTGAGCTTAGTCTCCCATCAAAACAGAAAGGTACCTACACATCTCTAGTCAAAGGTCTATCTTCTAGAATTAAGTTGAATCACCCTACTACAAATATATTGGGTAATCTAAATGATAACATTAGATTGAGATCAAAAGTCTTGAATGTAATTACTCACTCATGCTATCTATACCATTTTAACCAAAAAAGGTGGATGAAGCACTTCAAGATGCTAATTGGGTTAATTCCATACATGAAGAACTTCACTAGTTTGTTCGGAATGACGTGTGGGAATTAGTTCCTAGACCAAATGGAGTAACTGTGATTGGAACTAAGTGTATTTTTAAGAACAAGTCAGATAAACATGGTATAGTTATTAGAAATAAATCAAGACTTGTTGCTCAATGATACACATAAGTGGAAGGGATTGATTTTGATGAGACCGTTCCACCGGTAGCAAGACTAGAATCCATTAGGATGCTTTTGGCCATAGCAAGTCATTTGAACTTCAAGTTGTATCAAATGGATGTCAAAAGTGCTTTCTTGAATGGAATGTTGCAAGAAGAGGTATATATTGAACAACCAAAGGGTTTTGTTGATCCTCATAGATCGGATGATGTCTACAAGTTGAAGAGAGCCTTCTATGGTTTGAAACAAGCTCCTAGGGCTTAGTATGATAGATTGACTGCATATCTCACTGAGCATGGATTCAAAAGGGGATTTGTAGATACTACTCTCATAAGAAAGGATAAGAATTATTTTGTTGTAGGCCAAATTTATGTTGATGATATTGTTTTTGGTGCTACTAATAATTCTCTTACTCAATCATTTGTAGATGAAATAAAGGTAATGTTCGAAATGAGTGTGGTTGGTGAACTAACTTATTTTTTGGGATTGTAGGTGAAGCAAACAGACTCTGGAATCTACATCAACCAAGCAAAGTATGTAAGAAATCTAGTCAAGAGATTCGGCCTTGACAAGGCTGCACATGTTAGAACACCAATGACTGCAAATGCTAAATTAACCAATGATCCATCAGGTGAGTCTGTTGATGTTACATTATATATAAGCATGATTGGAAGTCTTTTGTATTTGACTGTAAGTCGGCCTGATATTACTTTTAGTGTTGGTGAATGTTCTAAATTTTAATCTAATCCTAAAGTTTCACATTTGAATGCTGTTAAAAGAATCATAAAATATGTTGGTGGAACTTGTGATTATGGGTTATTTTATAGCAAAGAGTCTAATTTGTCTCTTGCTGGATTTTCTGATTCTGATTGGGTCGGCAATGCCGATGATAGAAAAAGCACCACTGGTGGGTGTTTTTATGTTGGAGCCAATTCTGTTGCTTGGATGAGTAAAAAGCAAAATTCTGTGTCTTTGTCTACTGTAGAGGCAGAATATATCGTTGCTGGAAGTTGTTGTTCACAGCTTCTTTGGATGAAAAAGCTTTTGAGTGATTATGGGATATCAAAAGACACCATGGTTGTTTATTGTGATAATTCTAGTACTATTGATATCTCTAAGAAACCTGTTCAACAATTTAAGACTAAGCACATAGAGATTAGATATCACTTTATTAGGGATCTTCACCAAACTGCTTGATAGAAGTAAGTTTGAGACACTTCGTCAAGTCATTGGTGTGATACTGTATCCCTGATTTTCTTTGGCTTTCATGGTCCTTGTGCTTCAACGCTCTACTCTTTGTGACCATTATTCTTTATTGCTTTTGTTTTCTTTAATATTCTAAGATTTGCATTGCATAACATTCATGCATTTCATTCTAGGTTGTTTTTGTTATCTCTTTTCAAAAATTAAAAAAAACAAAAACAAAAACAAAAACAAAAAAAACAAAAACAAAAAAAAAAAAAAACCAAAAAAAGAAGGAAAAGGGAAGCAAAATGTGTTTTGCATTATTTGTCTTGGATTTGATATCAAGGTTGGCCAATTTATTTTTACATAACATGTGTATGTACCTTGTTTAGTTTTGATGAGCTTATTTATTGCACTTTACTAGTCTGAGCTTTGTAGTGCATGTTGTGTGGGAAGATGTTTATAGTTTTTGATCACATGATTTTGATCTTGAAGTCACATGCCTTTGATTGTTGGACTTGAACTTATTAAGAAAGACATAAATAACAATCTCATCACTGTTTACTAGCCAATCATGAACACCTTAGTGCATATTGTAAGATTCTATGCTCGAGAAAGTGTAGCACATGCACAAAAAGAACATAAGGTGTAGCCTCGATTTAAATGCTAAAATTGGTATGTACATTATTGGGTTTTAATAACTTCACAATCAAATAAAATTAGTGTGTACATTATCCTGGCTATTTTAATAAGTTTATAATTAAATAAAATTGGTGTGTATATTATGAGGCAAAATAAAAAAAAAAAAACTTACATGATTGCAAACTTTTATTCTAGGAGATGAGAGAGTTATATGATGTAACCCTTTAGGTGATAGTCTCTCTCAAATTTATGTAATGAATTTTGTAGAAATTGTGATTGATTTCTATTTACATATTACCTCACATGTATCTCAAGCTTTTGCTAGTTGCACACGCTATACAAATTACTCTTTGCTAAACTTTGTACATGTTATTGTGTGTGGCCAACCAAGTTTGAAAATTTCTTGAGTTTTATGCAAAACATGTTTGCTGTTTGAGAATTTAAGGATAATTGATTGAGAACCTTATTTTTGGGAAATATAGTTCAATACAAGTGTTTTTAAAGAGCATTCCATTTCATACTCATGCATTTTATTCACAAAATACTATGCTTTAAGGAGTTTCTACATAAAACTGCTCTGTTTTTCAAAAAATTGTGTTTTCCAAATTTTCGATCGATCGAATCTGTTTTTCGATCGATCGAAAATGCGATTTAAATTTTGTTTTGAATCTGACCTACTCGATCGCTGTTGGATCAATCGAAAGTTATTTTCAATCAATCAAATCTATTTTTCGATCAATCGAAAATCGTATAGAGAGTTTTTTAAAATCTTTGTTTCTCACGTGTTCAAACACTATTTCAAAACTTTCAAACGCTTTTCTCTCTCTATTCGATCGGTCTAAGATTCCAAGCAAGATTTTTTGTCATTTTCGCCCAAATTTCTTCAAGGGTTTTTGTCCTCTAAGGCCAGTAAGACCTTTATACCCCTCCTTTTTCATTTATTTTCATGTTTTCATGCATTTTAGGGAGAACGTCGAACCTATGAAAATTTGGGATTTTTGTTGATTTAATATTTTTCTTTGGAAATTGATCAATGGGTTTTTGTTGTGGGACAATATAAAACTGATCTTTGTGAATTAATTTGATCAATTTGATGATTTGTGAAAAATTGGAATTTCTAGGGCTTGAAACTACCCGATTTGGGAATTTTGTTCAATTGTGCTTAATTTGATGAAATTGGCTTGTTAGATTGATTCATTTGATCATTATAATGTGTTATCTCTCTTGTGTAAGGGTCAATTTGTTGGGTTTTGTGAAAATGGGTTTTTCAAATTTTGGGGTTTTTGATGTAAGCTCTATGCTCAAGCCAATTTTGTGATCTTGGAGTAAAATTGAACTTATTCTCACTGCATTAGAGCATGCATTATATAGAATTGTTATTTCTATATTGTTTTGTGCTAACTTGCAGTCTGCCCTTGGTTTTTCTGGTTTTTTTTTTTTTCCCTTCTCTTCTGTGTCTATCTTTCTGCTCTTTAGCATCATGTCTCGAAAGACTAGAGCTAATAGGAAATCCACCTCTACTTCTTCCCCCACGTTTGATAGTGAGAGGTTCTTGAGTGAGAAAAACCAAGAAGCTAATGAGAAGCTGAACCTTCGTTGGAACATTTGGGCTGAGAAAAAGATTCTGTTAGACGAACTAGATGGTGAGATTAGGAGTAACTTTGACAGTCGGGGTTGGTTACCTTTGTTGGATATTGATCATCCTCCTCCGACTACCTTGATCAAAGAGTTCTATTCGAATCTCTCTGTCCACTCCTATGATTCTAACACTTTTGTGTGAAGTTTGATACAAGGTGATGAGTACACCATTACTCCTTCAGTAGTGGCTGCTGTCCTTGGGGTGCCATTGGTCCAGCATCCTGTTTATCCGTACGATGAGTCTCCACTCCTTGATGACATTATGTCATTTATTACTGGTACTACTATCCAGTGGGGTTCTGATCCTTCGATCACCACTCACGAGTTGACCAAGATTCACTATCTTTTCTTTCGGATTTCTTGTCATTCCATCTGGCCTATCTCTCATCTGCACACTATTCCTTTGGAGAGATGTGCGTTTTTTTATGCCCTTGTTTCTGATGCTCCTATGAGCTTTCCTCATCTTTTTATTCATTCTTTGATAAAGGTTCATAGGAGTAATTCTACTGCTCATGCTCTTTTCTTCCTCGTTTTTATTCACCAGATTTTGTTACATCTAGGATTAGATGAGTTTTCTACGTTTGAGCCTGTTCATATTATCACTCCTATTGGTGCCACCTTCTTAGGCAGAGGGTTGCTCAGATGAGAGCAAGCTCTAAACGCCTTAGGGTTGAGTCTTCTGATGTCGTACCTCCTCCTCCTCCCTCTTCTACAAGTGATACTACGGCTGAGGAGTGTGTTGATCCTGCTACTGTTCCCCCACCTTCTACCTCAGATGATTCAGACATTCGTCGTACGTTGGAGACTGTCATGACCGTTCAGGCGGCTCATAGTCAGCTTTTAGTGGACATGCTTGATGAGCTTCATGCCTTACAAGCAGATTTAGAGCATTTTACATAGTCACCTCTGTCACCTCCTTTTGATGATGAGGGAATGCCCTTTGGCAATTCGTCACAAAAAGGGGGAGTACATATGTAGGGGAGATTTTGTTGTTAGGGGGAGATTTTTGTATTTTGGAGCTGTGGAGCTTTTAGATTGTATCTAAGTGCTTCATTCTGTATTTACATTTTTTGGCTCATGATGTATTTTTTGTTTTTGTTTAGATTGTTCATGATAGGGGGAGATACATTGATGATATATGTTTCTTGTTTCACATTGTTTATTGATTTATATTTATGAGGTTATTCATGATATATGTCTTTATTTTTTATGTTATGTGAAATCAAGAAGTTACTTTATTTTACTTGTATTTTCCACACATGTGTTTATGTGTTTGTTAAGTGTTATAGGAATATACAGGTTGATTCAGTTGTGCTGCTGTCTACACTTGCAACTGATAGATGGTAGTTAGGTTGAATTTGTTGTGTTGGGCAATATTTTTGTAATGGGCTGTTTTTACGTAACTTTGAGCAATTTGTTTAGTTTGTGTTTTGTCACGAATTGCCATAGGAGGAGTTTGTTAGGTTCTAAGGAATTAGGAACTAATGTATTAGAACTTCATTTTGTAATGTTGGCAAACCATGATCAAAACGTTTTAGTCTTGTTTAAACTTGTTTAGACTTGCTCAAACTATGTGCTTTTATGTAAAGTTGGAATCAAGTTACTACAGGATTTACTGTATAAATCTGTCTGGCTCGATTGATCGAGAATTAGACTCAATTGTGAAAGTCGTGTAGATTGTTTTTTCTGAGGAATTTCCAACTCAGCCCAAGCCCGTTTAACGTGTAGGGTTTTATGTTTTGCCTTAAGTATAAAAGGGAAAACCCTAGTCACGTTTTAGAGTTGCTCTTTATGCTGTGTGTGTGAATCTTCTGTGAGATCTAGAGGTGTTTGCCTTCACATACACTTAGGGTTTCCAATCTTAAGATTGATGTCAAGAGCTTGGTGATCAATTCAGTTGCTGCTTTCAAGAGCTTAAAGATACACAAGCGGGAGTGCTTGTACTTGCTGGGAATCCAAGAAAGAAGTAGTCCGTGGACTCGGAACTGTCACGTGATCGGGGTAGTAAGTTTCCTACTCGAGGTAGTAATAGGATGTTAGTGGTCTAAGTCGCTATTATGTAAATTTCAATTCTTTCATAGTGGATTCAATTTAACTTGAGGATAGCTAGGTTAAATCCTCCCCAGATTTTTTACCGGTTTGGTTTTTCTGAGTCATCATATTATTGTGTTCTTTATATTTCCGCTACTTTGCATGATATGATATATTTGTATTAACCTAGATTTGAATAATTTGACTAATTAACTAGGTTAATCTGGTTGTATTTTAAAGGGTCTAAAAATAAACATAATAATTTTATAATAATATAATATAATATTTGTAGGATAAATAGTGTATATGCTATTTAAAAGTTTTTTTTTTTAATTCTAAAAAAAAAGTATTTTTTATATTTTTTATAAGTTTTATGTAATGGAATATATTTTGTATTTAACAATAATACATAGTCTCATAAATAAATAAATAAATAAAATAAAATAGAAAAACAATAATACATAGTGATATGTGTGTGTGTGTGTGTGTGTGTGGAGATGATGTTATTAATGTCATAATTGGTTGACTAATTTGAACATATCTAAAAATATTTTTTTTAAAGTACACAATCATTTCTTAGAACATGTGTAACTTGTTACGTTAAGTTTAGTTATTATATAATTTTTAGCATTTTGGTAGTCTGTTTTCTTTCCAAATATAAGTATAATATACATATATTATTGAAACTTGAATTTTAAGGTAACCTTTTGAATATTTATTATTTTTATTACTTTTTTTAGGAACCATACCTGTAATTGTTAATGCCAATGTTGTTTGTATTTTTTTAGCCTAAAACTAAAGAATTTGGCTCAAATAAAATAAAATTTCATACTTTTCAACCCAAAAATTAAGATAAATAAATAAAAATTTGAGCCAAAAGCTAAAAATGCAACTTACAAAAAAGAATCAATTCAAGGTTCAATTAGTCCAAAATGGACCGAATGAATCAAAGTAGACCAAAATGGACCAAAGGAGACCGAAATGGACAAAAGTGGAGGGAATTGGACCGAAAGGATAGAACACAAAAGTGGACTAAACTAGATTGAAATGAACTGAATTGGATTTAAATGGACCAATTGGACCAAAATGCTACTAACCACAATATCACTAAAAAATAATTAGAATTTTTTTTATTATATTGTTGATGTGAAATTGACCAATCATGTCACTTTGTAAATTTTTTAGTTAGGAAATGATATCTGTGGGGCTAGGGAACTTATGATCCGGCCCACGCTCTACTAGGGCCCAGGGCCCGTGCCGAGAAAGGTATTTGCCGAGGACGAATAGGGAAAGGCCGAAGTGCCTGGGGCACAACCGAGGATGACCCTGTCCTCGGCACTCCAAGACTTCAAAGGGAAGAGCAACATCTCATTGAAGGCTGCCCCCAAAAAGCCCCCTGAAGAAGAAACGAGTAGAATGGGACCCACGTGGGGGTACGATGCAAAACTAGTTCAAGGTAAATACGTCCCCTCCACATTAAATACACCCGCCAACGTCCTAACCATATTAATGAGAAAAGACGCCTGAACATGGTGACTTCGATCATCGCAACTAACAAAAAGTAAGGGGAGGCAGCTAATGGGACGAGTATTGAAGTAGGCACCTGCCTGATCAACAAATGGAGGGCTAAGATCAACCAAGAAGGGCTATATAATGTGAAGGTTGATGCGCCAAGAAGAGCCTGGGGAAAAAAGGCCAAGAACCAGAGCCTCCCAAACCGCCTCAAGGAGAAAGACTCCTCGAGCGAACACGGTTTAATTCTGTATAAACACCTCGACTAACCACTGTCCGGTGACCAAGGCCTAGCCTTTCTAACCCATGCTCTACAAATGATATTGTTTGGGCCTTTTTACGTGCGAACCCAGTATCATTTTGGGTCATTACAAATTGAGTCCTTACGATTGGCGCCGTCTGTGGGAAAGGCTTATGTGTTGGCACAGGCGGTGGGTTGAGACAGTCCCCCCGTCATTTCCAACAGCCGGTTGTAGTGTTCTAGCGTAAAGTTCCACTAGGGGCTACGTTTCTTCACTAGGGGCTGCGCTTCGTGGTGTCAACAGAACGGATGGTTCTAGGGGCTTGGCCGAGGAGCTAATCCCCCTAAACCAAGGTCCCACGCCACAGCCGAGGGATTAATTCCACCAACTACTTAAGAATCAAGTTTTGGATAGAACCAAGGTATTGCATGGTCCTCAGACTCAAACCTATGGGGAAACCAACTACTTAAAAATCAAGTTTTGGACAGAACCAAGGTATTGCATGGTCCTCGGACTCAAACCTAAGGGGAAACCAACTACTTAAAAATCAAGTTTTGGACAGAACCAAGGTATTGCATGGTCCACGGACTCAAACCTATGGGGAAACCAACTACTTAAAAATCAAGTTTTGGACAGAACCAAGGTATTGCATGGTCCTCGGATTCAAACCTAAGGGGAAACCAATTACTTCAAAATTAAGTTTTGGACAGAACCAAGGTATTTCCTAGTCCTCGGACTCAAACCTATGGGGAAGCCAACTACTTAAAGGAAATCTGGATACTAAGTTGAACCTAACAATACACGGGACGTCTTGGATGACGCCTACATCCCAATTGAAGGAGGTTCAAACACGAGTTCAAAGCTCTATAGGTGCGGGTAAGCTAACGTTCTGAAATATGATTCTAAATATATTGCATGCACAACCATTCATACATGTTAAGATAATTAGTTCAAAAATCATAAACAATAGTAAGTATTGACGAGGGCAACTAACAAGTAATTAAAAGGAGAGAGGAAGAAAAGAATTTCATATATATGTTCAACAGGTTCAAACTACCAACAGACTACAAAGTTTTCAAAATTAAAAAAAAAAAAAAAAAAAAAAAAAAAAAAAAAACTAGTTAATCATTAAACTAAAAACAAATACGAAGGCTGGCCGGGGTTTCTATTTCTTCAATTCTGTGTCGGCCACATCCTGGGAAGGCAGAACAAGACCAGCTTTAACGCCCTGGAGAATAGTCCCTTCTGGAGAAGACTGAGCAGTTTCGGTGTTGATACTCTTGGGGACGACGGCGAGGGGAATTCCCTGCAGGGGCTGGGCAAGTATGGCTGGCTCTTCGGCATCAGGGATCTGAGCGCTGACCATAGGCTTAACATCCTCTTTGGGTACCTCGGGATCCATACGTTCAGGTGCTTCTATTACATCATGAAGCTCTCCCCCTTTAAGTGACTCGCCCGGAGGGACGCCGACCTGTGCAGCTTCCGACTGAGTGACCCCTCCCTCATGTTGATCACTCACATCCTCGGAGTTGGTAGAGGCGGCCTCACGGATGGCTGTAGGGTAAAATATGCTCTCCGCTTTCCACAAATCAGACGAAGCATCCACCCCAGCTCGCTTTAAGGCCTCTTCCCAAAGCTGGGAGCAGTATAGCCTGCATACTCCGGGAATTTGAGCTTTAAGGGAGGCTTGGGTTTCAGCTACCCTCGCGTTGTAACCCTCATCCTCAGCCGTTTCCTTGGCAGCCTCAGCCTCGTTTCTGGCAAACTCAACCTCTCGCTTGGCCCTTATGGCTTCGTCCCGGGCATACTCCGCCACGCCTTTATCATTCTCTGCCAAGATCAGTCTCTTCTTTAAATCACTGATCTGCTCTTTGGCTATTCGCAACTGATCCTCGGCTTCGAGTAGACGTTTTGTCTGTTCCTCGGCCTATTTTTGAGCACCATCTAAACCCGCTGAGGCACTATCTCTTTCTCGAATAGCCTCCTTTAAGGTGTCCTTAGCCTTTACGAGGTTGTCCTCGGAAGCTTTGATAGTCCGTGAGGCGTCTAGGCGTTTGGAGCGTTCATTCTCAGCGGCCTTACTTTGCTTGTTAACTTCCTCCTCCATTCTATATGTGGCTTGGAGAGCCTGTCAAGTGAGGAAAATACATTGTGAATGACAAAACAGGGAGCAAGAGTTAATAAAGTTTTAGGTTTCAAGAGCCTTACCATTCCCAAGTACCTCTTTGTACTGAGGAAAACCTCATGCATCCTCATTTTCTTCAACTCATCCATGTCATTGGGAAGTAGCATAGTTCTCCCTAATGCGTCGGCCACATAACCCCCTTCGCCATCTCCAAGGTCCCTCATGGATGCGGTTTCCAGCAGTGGCCCCCAGTGGAGCATTGGGGCGGGAAGCCACGCTCTTGGCAAGGATTGAGCTTTGATCCCCTTTCCCTTGCTTTGGGCGGATTGGGCTTCGGTCTCTTTACCCTTGCTTTGGATCCCAATCTTCAATTGCTTCGCACGCGGGGCCTCATCCCTCTCCTTGAAAGATTGGGATTTTCCCCCATCCATGGCTTCCTTACCCTTGGGACTCCTCTTTCTCTTTGAGTCAGTGGGCCCCAGCCGAGGAGGTAGAGCTGGTTGGGGAGAAGTAAGAAGTTTGGGGCTGGGAGATTGTGGCTGCGACTTTGTGGAGGATGACCTAGTCTGGATGGTTTGGGGCTGAGGTGGTGGAGACGGAGCGCTGGACTACGGTGTTCCTTGCGCACCCTTCCTTGGTTGACCCTCGAGGAGGTCGAATAAGCTGGTCGGGGGCTTTCTCTTAAGTCCCATCTCGGTTTGGGAAGATATGCCTACTAATGACAATTCCGCCTCAGACAAGGCTGGGTCACCTATATCACCAGAAGGATCCTCGGATTGGTAGGCTAGGTCAAATACCCCAAATCCCTCCTCGGATCGATCTAACTCACCTTCGTCCTCCGCTGGTTGGTGAGAGGAGGAGAGGTCCACCAGTGGGATGCCCTCTGGGGCAGATGATCCTTCGGAAATTAAAAATCCTGATTCGACCACGGTGATTTTTGGGAGCCGAGGACGGCTGGCGCTGATCACGTGCCTTGGGTCGACAAATGACTTCTGAAGGGGAGCATACCCTAAAATTTTGTGAGCGAATCGGACTTGACCATCTCCGTCATTTACGAAAACTGCCGCTTGAAGAACAATCTTTAAGTCCATCCGGTTAACTAGGTGAAAGTGCCGGTGAAAAGCGTGTGGATCTGCAAAAAAAACACATGCGCATGGTTAGTTACCGAACCACATCAAATTAGAATGGCGCAAAGGGTCGGCGTCCTTCCATTCCCTATACCCCACCTAGTTCTCCTTCTACCATGGGGCACGAATCGTCATCATGCCATTCACCGGAGACGATAAGGAAATCCTTGTTTAATCCCTTGTTGGAATCAGGGAGGCATTGAATTAGTCGAACCCTCTCGTCTCTCGTCTTCATATAGTAGGATTTCCCCTTCAAATTTTGGAGATTATAGCACCAATTCAGGTCGTGGTGGGTCAATCTTAGCCCCATCTTTTCGTTTAAGGCATCCACACAACCCAGAATCCTAAACATGTTGCCGGTGCACTAAGTGGGGGCTAGTCGGAAGTGCTTGAGGTAACCCTTCGTTACCGGCCCCATGGGGATTCTCATACCCCCCTCTACGAAGGCGAGGATAGGAATTACCATCTCGCCCGTTCCCCTCAGGTAGTACCACTCCCCAATCTTACAATGCCTCAGACTTACGTTGGGAGGAATCCTGTAATCGGCGATGAACTTTTCCATCGCCTCCTCAGTATCAACTAATTTCCTCAATCTCAATTTAACCATCTCTACGAGTTACTAAACAAACTCAACCAGTGACGGGAGAAGAAAGGGAACCAGAGAAAAATAAACCCAGAAAAGAAAAAGCACGAGTTAATAGAGGCAGGGAACTTACAGAAAAGAGGAAAGACGCTTCGGATAGGCTTTTTGTGCTGGAGATAGACTTGAGTTTGGACGAAAGTTCAGATGAACCCAGGGTATACGCGCTAGAACTCTTAAGTGCAAAACTGAAGAGACAAATCCGTTCCAAAAATCATTTATGCTTCCTATTGGGGGTAACTGCACGAATTTTCCCGCCCATAAAGGCCAAGGAATCTCCACCGTTAGATCTCCATCATGCCATAGAACGTGGGAAACACAGAGCCGCCCGCATTTAATGAGGCCACGTTTCACCTTCCAAAGTCTCCAGGAATGTGTCTCGGGCAGACAAAAAGTCTCGGGAACCGATAGGTGATAAAGATTGACAGGCTTTGACAGATGTCTGATGTCATCAAAACCCTCCTATCCGTCCGAGGAGCCAGATAGCAAGATTTTAAGGGGCTATTGTGGGGCCAGGAAACTTATGATCCGGCCCACGCTCTACTAGGGTCCAAGGCCCGTGCCGAGAAGGGTATTTGCCAAGGACAAATAGGGAAAGGCCGAAGTGCCGGGGGCACAGCCGAGGATGACCCTGTCCTCGACACTCCAAGACTTCAAAGGGAAGAGCAACATCTCATTGAAGGCTACCCCCAAAAAGCCCCCTGAAGAAGAGACGAGTAGAATGGGACTCACGTGGGGGTACGGTGCAAAACTGGTTTAAGGTAAATACGTCCCCTCCACATTAAATGCACCCGCCAACGTCCTAACCATATTAATGAGAAAAGACGCCTGAACAAGGTGACTTCGATCATCATAACTAACAAAAAATAAGGGGAGGCAGCTGATGGGATGGGTACTGAAGTAAGCACCTGCCTGATCAACGAATGGAGGGCTAAGATCAACCAAGAAGGGCTATATAATGTGAAGGTTGATGCGCCAAGAAGAGCTTGGGGAAAAAAGGCCAAGAACCAGAGCCTCCCAGACCGCCTCAAGGAGAAAGACTCCTCGAGCGAACACGGTTTAATTCTGTATAAACACCTCGACTAACCACTGTCCGGTGACCAAGGCCTAGCCTTTCAAACCCACACTCTACAAATGATATTGTTTGGGCATTTTTACGTGTGAACCCAGTATCATTTTGGGTCGTTAGAAATTGAGTCCTTACAATATCGTTTAAATTTTCTTTTTACTATTAAAAATTTAAATGAAATCATTCATAAGATGCATTGTTTAAGATATTTTATTGTTTGACTAATATTAATTTTTAAAAAAGCTTAAATGACTTCATGTACTAATAGATTTTATAAGTGAAACGGACCAATGACCGATGAACTGAAATACAACATTGCTGTGGCTTAACAAGATTGTATCAACAATAAATACTACGCTTAAACTTTTACATATTATATAGATATAGATAAGATCCTCTTCATGAAATATATTAATTTTGTAATTTATATATATATATATATATATATATTTTTTAATGATGTAACACTCTATGTACTATCAATACTAAAATAAAAATTTTAAAGGTAAAATTGGCTCATTTCATTTAATTGAAATGAAGAGTAACAGTGGCATTTTTATGTTGATGTCAAGGTGTTCATATGAACACCCTGACTATCCTAAAAAAAAATATAAAACACTTTGACTTAAGAATCCCAAGAATTTAGGTTCAACAAAAACAATCTTGCCCCCTAAACATAATCCTTAACTCATTGAAAAAAAAAGGTCCAAATAACAACAATATATATTAGCCCATAAATAATTTGGATTCAACAAAAATAATTTTAGCCTCCCCCCCCCCCCCCAAACAAAAAAAATCCTTAACCCCTTAAATAAAACAAAAAAAAAAGGGTTAAATAACAACAATAAAAATTAGCCCAAGTAACAACAAAAATAGCACAAACAATAACAAAAACAAGATAAATAACAACAAATGAACAAAATATTCAACAAAAAAAATAAAAACTCCTAATAATTCAAATTCGTAACTCATTTAGGCCATTACATAAAAATAATATATAATTTCATTTTTCCTATAAAGGAAAAGGTACCAAAAGAGATATTGTGGCCATGAGTTCTCTTGGATGGTATCGTAACTTTTCTCGCCTCAATTTTGCAGTCATAGCAACTCTGTTCTCCTTAGTAGCTTGGCTCGTAGTTGCAGTATGTATTATCCATTTCTATCTACCTCTTTCTCTCCCTTTCTCAATTTTTCTATTATCTATCATCATTTCAGGCACTCTCATTTTATTAATCTTATATCAACATTCTCAATCCTTGCTTTATTTCTCATTAGTCCTTTTTTTGCTTTTCATTTTGTTAGTTTTTAATTTTAACCTCTTTTACCTTTTGGGTTTTGCCTGACTCCTGAGTTTTAATTAGCGTATTTTTTTAAATAAAATATATACTAGAATATTAGTTTATTAAAATAAAATAAAAAATACTATTAGACCATATTAACTATTAGTAGTTTGGCAGCGTTATTTAGTATATTTTAACAGGTAAGTATAATAGACTATTAGAGCATTATATCTTGTATAATTTAAGTTTTTTAATGGTTACTTTAAAAAAGATTCCTAGTGCCACCACTGAAGCAATTAGCAATATACTTTCATTTGCTAATATGACACAAATCTTTCAACATATTTTATTAATAAAAATTTTGTAATTAGAGTTTACATAAATCTCTCTCTCTCTCTCTCTCTCTGTGATGGAGTCGAGAGTCGAATGTGTATTTAACTTGGGATTTTAGTAGAGTTGCTACATCTTTGTGTGCCTTTGATTTGGGATCTTGGTGGATTTGGGAAGGACCTTTGGGTTTAAAAAAAAAAAAAAAAGACTAGTGTTTTGTCTTTGTGTGGTGGATAGAAGGGTATTTTTGGATAATGGGTAATAATTGAAATTAAAAAAAAAAAAATTGTATGACATCTATTTTTTTAAAATCTAATTTTCAATAAAGTGAATTGAATAAATATTACCTAACAAACTTTATAATAAAGTGACTTTCTGTTTAAGGAATAATAAAAATTATAATCAATAGTAACACTATATAAGTTGATAAAAAAATAAAAATAAAAAATAAAAAAAGTAACACCATAATGCCATATAAAAGAAGTGTAATGCATCTCATATATATTTTTAAAGTTTTTCTTTATAATTCAATAGTTTTAACTTTTAACTTATAAGAGCATTCACAACCTAAATGCCAAATGCCAAATGTAAGCATATTTTAGCATTAAGGCCCAAAATCCCCACTCCATTAGAACTTGTAAAATCTAACTGTTGCAAAAAAAAATTGCAATTTTGCTACAATAAGATTCTAAATGTAGAATCACACTGTAGCTCAATTGTAAAACCAAAAACATTATTTTATTTTCTCAACTGTCTCCCTGACTCTCCACTCTCTCAAGTCTGTCTCCCACTTAAGCTCTCTTCTCACACGGTTTAAGCTCTCTCATCCCATCTCTCTCTTGCCATCGTTGCCAATGCCAAACTTCTCGTCTTCTCCATGGATCATGGCTCCGTCACAATTCATGGGTGCATCAAGTCCAGTGTGGGTTTGATGAGTTTGTGAGTCTCTCAAGTTAGGTTGCGTTGATTGGGTTTTGAATCAGTGTGGATTGTGGTGGGTCGTGGTGGGTTGTGGTGGCTCTGGGGCTGAGGATCGTGGTGGATCGGCGGGTTTGGAGTTTTGGGTTTTATGGGTTTTTTTTTTTTTTTTTTTTTACTATGACCGGTGCTTAAAGGAAGAGGTGGTGGGTATGGCTAAATTGGGTATGGCATTTTTCTATTGGTTTGATTTGATTTTGGGATGGATTTTTTTGTGGGTTCATGGTGGTGGAGTTGGGGGTTGTTGTGGCTTGGTTTGGTTTGATTTTGTGGGTTGCCGGAGTTGGGGGTTGTCATGGTTTGGTTTGATTTTGATTTTGTGGGTTGCCATGGTTTTGATTTTTTATTTTTTTTTTATTTTTTTTTATTTGTGTGCTTAAAGATGACTCTAGTTTTCAACTGATAAAAATCAGTTTGGGTACTGAGTTTTGGAGATAAAAATCAGTTTGGGTATGTTCTTCGTCGTGGTGGTGTCGGTTGCAGAGGTTATTTGGGTTTTGGGTTTTTGTTTTTATTTGGGTTTTGGGATATATTATTTTATTAGATAGATATATTATTTTAATGAGTAGAATAGAAAAATAAAAGTTGAAATGTTGGGTATATTGTAAAATAGTATGGTGTAAGAACCGAATTTGTATTGGAGCCAATATAGGATTGGGTTTTAGCCCAATAAGCCCAAACAATGAATTTATAGAGCGTGGGTAAAAGAATTAGTTCTATTTGGTGATAAAGACAATAACAGTTGTTTATTTAAGAGAATCAAACACAAGTGAAATGAGAAAATTTGTCCTCGGCACAGTCCGAGGAGCTATATTATAATATCCAGTTGATTATCAATGTTACAAGAATTCAAAAGATTATTACAAAGATTTCTTGATTTCTCCATCCCTTTTTTAGGCCACCTCTCTATGCTATATACTATAATTTTGGGATTATCCCTACCTTACACGTGTAGGTTAGTTTCTAGGAACTCCTTCTTATCCCATCCAACACCTCCCAGAACCTTCAACTAACAGCTGTAAGGCTGCTTAACCACTATTCAGGTATCACCTTCACATTAATGCGGCCAAAGAGTTAGCTGCGATGCATTTAATGTGGAGGTAGCAGCTTTTGAAGATATTTGTTGCCTCCCTTTACTCCTCCCTTATCTAATGTCTGACTTCTAATCATGATGCAACCTTAAAGGATGTTAAGGATAATAAAACATTCTTACTGACCTCGGATCTCTGTATCCGAGATGATTTTTCTCCTTAGACATATTTTGGACTATCATATACAATATTTATTTCTTCTTATTATATCATTCTCATAATAATCTTATTTGACCGTCCTAAAATTAGTTAATATCTAATACTTTATGACTAACTGGCCTCCACATATAGTATAAATGATAAAATAATTTATTGAAATGATAAAATAATTTATTGAGATAATAAAATAAGATAAAATGAAATTCTCCATGCTCTAAAAAAGAGGAAAATTTGAATAATGGTGGTCCCCATAAAAGAGGGTAATCAATGTCACTGAAACTCCGAGCTGTTGGATTACAACAATTATAACAACTGACTCATGTCAATAATCAATAAAAATAAAATAAAGGTTGGTAGGTAATTTCCATAGTGACGTGATGACAAAATTTCCCTGATAATAAAGTGATAGAGCAGTACAACAACTTGTCATCTTCTCATCGAAGACCCTACTCAAATGTGACACATCTCAGAGAACCCTAACTCTCTCTCTCTCTCTCTAGAGCTTTCTATACACACCATCATGGCATATTGATGGCATATTGGTCAGGTTCGTCTTAAAACTCTGATTATTTAGGTTGATTTAAGCATGTACTTCCCCCATCTTTTGAACATTCATTGTATTCACTGATCTGGGCAGATGATCAGTACGGTCATCACCGCAGAATTCTCCACCTTCATCCAAGAAGTTGACGAATTTTTAACAAAGTTTTGATCTTTTAGGAGGTAGAGAGTGTCTTTTTTTTAATATATATATTAAATTTCACAACCCAGATCCTTATTTGTTTCTATTTTTAAACTGACATTGATGACCGAAGTTTTAGTTGGTTGTTACCCTTGATCATATATAATCTCACAGTTCTTTTCTGCATTTGACACCGGCCCTGTCTTTGTCAATTCACTTTAAGTCATTTTCATTGTTATTAATAGTGTGCATTATTATATTTATTGGTCTGACACCATCATGATCATCTTAGTGTGAAGTCGATTTCTCATTACATTATCACTGGCTTGTTCTGTGACTGAGAACAGATATTGAGTCAAAGATTAGCTGATTGGTAAAGATATTGTACAGCTTGTTAGTGGTGGAGAAGGTGAGCCTCTTATTAAACTCTGATGAATTATATTTCTTGTAACGTTCATATCAGAGGAGTGATTTTGTGGTGTTATTTTCATGCCCCTTTATGGTATGATCTTGATTTTGTATAGCAAATAGCGGGTTGGTGTCGGTTTATTAGTGTCGATGGCAGAGCTGGTTGGGCCGAGATTGTACAGTTGCTGTAATTGTCGAACTCATGTCGCCCTTCATGATGATGTCATTTCTAAATCCTTTCAGGTGAAGAATTTGATGTTGGTTTTGCTGCCTTTAAGCTATAATTTTGAAATGCCTGTTAAATTGGTTTGATCTGTATACCAATGGAGACATCGATTATTGATACATGTTAGAACAAGCTGAAAGATTGTTCTTTGCAATGAAATTTACTCACTGGCTAGTTACTATGATATGGTGGGCAACAGGAATGAAATCTAAAAAGAATTCAACTAAAACTTAAGGAACAAGTCAGGTGGTTGTGTTGACTGTTGTGCTCAATTGGAGGGTCTTGGTTTTGGCCCCTATTTTCTAATTTGATTATTGTGTGCATTAGACCATTTTTATTGGCTGTGAATCTATGACTAGGCTGAAAGCAATTATGCAGAAACTTGGTCTAAAATGTTTTCTACATATGTCATAGGGGAAAAATGGTCGAGCATTTCTGTTCTCCCACACGATGAACATTATGGTTGGACGCAAAGAGGACAGGCAGCTCATGACTGGTCTCCACACCGTTGCCGATATTTACTGCCTCGATTGCCGTGAGGTGCTTGGTTGGAAGTATGAACGAGCCTATGAGGAGACACAGAAGTACAAGGAAGGGAAGTTCATCCTTGAGAAGTCAAAAATAGTCAAGGAAAACTGGTAGTCCCCACGAAAGTTTCAGTTCAAGTGAATGAATGCTTCTCTCTGTTCATCTTGTCCAAAGATTTCTCATCCATTGAAAATATTGATTATTGTTCCTTTCTGGGCATTCTACTTCTGTTTTCTCTGTGGATAATGTATTGGAGGTTATTGATTTGTTAATAATATGTAAATAATGCTCTCCATTATGCTTGTGATTCATTTTGTGGTTGAATTTCAATTTATAGACCAATTGGAATCTTAACATGTCTGTGTCTTGGATTAAGAACGCTGAACATTAGGTGTTCTAGTCTTTTTGCATTTTTGTACATGACTTAATAACTTACAAGAAATTGTTTCTGTTCAGATAGTATAGTTTGCAGTCTACCTCCTTTTGCATATAGAAGGATATTCATGGATCATAATCGTTTATATGCATGATGCTTAAATTGCAGTACCATGGTCTTGTAAAAGAGGAATTGAATGTTCTTCAAAGAATTTATCTCATGTCAAGTTTGATAATATTGAGTGAATGGGTAGGATATAGTAATTGATTTTCAGTCAAATGAGTGGAAATGGTACTGCACACATAACCTTGAGTCTTTAGTAGAAGAAAATTACATCAAATTTGTTGTGTATATATATATACACACACACACAGAAAAAACTCATAATTAGAGGCTCAATAATTGAGACAGGAGTCACAGGAGAAACCTATAGTATTTATTGGTACAAATGCCAGCTTATGACACTGACAGTGAGTAAAAATATATTCCTCTGTCCGAGATAGATGGGATAGATCATTGAACCTGAAATAATACTCTCTTTGATGGCTTAGCCTTTAAAATATAATCTTTTTGTTGGTCAACTTTAAAATATAATTAAATGTATTTATTTATGTTTTTATATTTTTTAAATGTTTAAGGATCATCATGACCGGTGCATATTCTATGCGAAAGTTATGTACCCAATCTTAAAGAAAAAGAACAGTATATAACAGGTATATTCAATGTTCCTCTCACACAAAGTTGGAAAGCTTGAAATTCACTGTAAGAGGAAAATACATTTACTTGTTACACTGTATAGTGTATACCCTCTCGGGACTCTTAAAGCAGTTTCTCAAAAAAAAAAAAAAAAAAAAGGGACTCTTAAAGCATGATCACACAGTGTTATTTGAGCTAGATTTATCGTCAAAGCAGGATGGACAAAATGCAGCAATATTCTTCTCATAGGTATCATCACTATCAAGTGCTGTGCTGACTGCTTAAATGCCTGTCCTGTTTGCACTTGTTGCTTACTAGGAGCACAAGATATAGTCCTCACTATAATTTTTTTCTTTCACACAATAAAATAATCTCTCACTCTCCCGCACATGAAATCACAAAGCACTCTTGCAAACTTAGCACTGGCAATAACTAAATCAGTATTTTATTAACACAACATATTTTTTTATATTAAAATAATCAATAAAAGAGAAATTGGCCATGACATGAAGTAATAAAAATGTAGCTATTACCAATGTAGCTAAACCAGCAAAGAAAAAAAAAATCATGGAGTTTGTTGTGTGCCTTTTCTGTTAGAAGTTAGAACCTCATTTTCTCTCTTTATAAGTGTGTTTGTTTCTAATTTTTTTTTTTTTTTAAAACCATTTTTCTATGTTGAAAAGAAAGAAAAATAGACCCATGTATAAGCCCATGTGTTAGCTGTTTGGTCCTGCATAATTCTCATGTTGGCGTAAATGTGTGATGGACCCTGTCACCATATAGTCTCGTAACTACCCATTCCATTGAGGTAGGGTTGTAAAAAATGAAAACATTTAATCCTACATGTTGCTTCTTGATTTGGGTGGATAACCTTCAAGAGCAGCTTCACGCACCACTTTTTTCATCAAACTGTTTTATGATTTAGGGTCTATTTGAATGCCGATTATTTGCTGAAAATTGAAAACTTATTATTGAAAACACTGTAGCAAAATAATTTTTAAATGTGTGAATAATGCTGTGAGACCTAGAAATGCATGGTTATGCACGTTTTTGCGTTTTTGGCTGGGTCGTGAACAGTGCCGTGGGACCCAGCCAAAAATGCAAACACTAAACAAATTGCACGCAAACGCACGCTTAGTTTGCATTTGGGTTTGATATCGCTCCGAATCAGTAAGGTGGATACTTTGGCTTCGGTGGGCTACTGAAGCGGTGAAAGGCCTACAAAATGTAAATGCTGTCAAAAAGGGGACCGGAGAAGACCGGCCAAACCCCCTCCGATGACAAAGTTAGTCTCACAGGAATGAAGTTCCAAGTTTTTGGGAGTCAAGTCTCAGAATGTTCTTACCTCTCTCGGGTTCAGACCGGTCCTTTATATAGAGATCCTAGGGACGATTATTTGTCCAATAACCTCCCCAAGATTTGTGGAGTCAACGAGTCCGGAGTTAACTTCCTCAACGGCTACTAAAATTGTAACCGCTAACGGAAGTTAACTTATTCGATGGATTCATGGCGATAGCTACAGGTTTAGTAACCATTATGGAGAGTCGAAAGTTTTCTAAGTGTTGCGTATTCGTCCGTCTGGTGTATGATGATTTGGTCGTCCCTGGACATCTGATGATCGTCCATGGACGAATTTATCGTCCATGGGAGACTTCACTGATCAAGAGTAGTATTAGTGTCCATGAACATTTTTCCTTCTGGGGTGATTCTTGGTCCAACTTGCTTTATTGGCTCTGGACGATACCTTTGGACGAGCTGGAGTTGGACTAATTTTCTACTTTCCTATCAGGGTTAAAATTAAAAATGAAAATTATTTCACTATTTAGCTTATTTTTGCTGCTATTCAGCTTATTTTTGTTACTATTCATGGGTCTTATTATACTTTTTGGCATTATTCATGAGCTCCACTGTACTATTTCAACTAATTTTTACCTTTATTTACAGTACTTTCAGCAATAATTTTTCAGTTTTAGCAAAATAAGCAGTATCCAAACACACTTTTAATGAAAAAAGTTTGGCTCTCTTTTATCAAATCCTATGGTAAATATCAAAATTACAATTAATACTTAAAGTATAAAATATAATTTTATACCAAACATAATTTTCTGCCAAATTATCTTGAGTGTCTAACACCTTCCCAATCCATACCCAAACTCCAAACTCACAATCTGGTATGTAGGCCTATACATGTAAGTGATTGGCCCAAAAGACCCAATATGGTTCCTAGACTTAATCTAGATGGCAACTCCATTTTTCACCCTCTGCCATGGTCAACTTCCAAAGGCCGAGGCGTACTCCCTTACGCCCCTCGACACTCTTTAGTCCTATATCACCCTTCAGACAATATTCAATGAATACATCCAGGGGAATATGGTATTTGCCCTTAAAGGCCTTTATGACGGTATCATTACTAACTAAATGGGCAAACCCCATAATGGAAATAAGGGAAGGAAGGAAAGAAAGGTTAGAAGACTTACAAGGAAGAGAGACGTTCTCAAGAGGAAGAGTACTCTCAAGAAGAAGGCTTAGGACTTGGGAGGCTCTGGTATGAGGATTGAGAATAAGAAATAAAATTAAAGAAAGTGAATTAGAGAAACCAAGGCACTATTTATAAGGGAGGGGTAATTAATGCTTTGGGCGGGAAAAATTACCATCCGCTCCTACCCTTCGATTCTTGTGCGCCTTGGTAACTGAACGGTCAGGCGATCCTAGCGGTTGATCCTGACAACTGGCTCAATGCGTGCAAGAAGGGCAAGCTGTCAAATCTGGCACATTTATTACCTTACATTTGGCATTCCTGAGAAGCAATAGTTACATCAAAGACGATCCCCCACGTACCGAGGACATGACCAAAATCCCACTCCCATGATCTAGAAATGGAATCATGAGGGGCTATTGTTGGGACCAAGAAAAGAAGGTGTGTGAGTGCTTTTTTCTTTAGCACACAGGCCCAAGGATCCTGGGCCAAATAGTTGTATTTTTGGTGGACTGGGCTTGGTTCACCGCAGCTAAATGGGGGCTGATTACGAACCAAGTTGTGCGCAAGTCATATAAATCTCCTCAAGGCAAAAATGCGATTCCTCCTGGTACCCCGGGCATACTGTCGTGGGATCCCGGGACGTACTGTCGTGGGATCCCGGGGTGTATTAGGCCTGTAAGAACCCAGAATCTCTGGTTCTCTGCACTATACAATCTTTCTCCATGCTTGTTATGCAATGGAGTTTTGTCCTTTCCTTTTACCTCTATAGGTCCTACACAAGAACAACTATACAATGCACATATCTTCAAATAATTGTTAGTTTCTTAGATTAGGATATATATATAAATATATATATATATATATTAATACATATACATATATGTAAATGAATTTCATGAGAATGATTCAGCCACGAGGATCCTGGCCCCAATTCTCACAGACTTATGCTTTTGCACAAGACTTGTGGGATTTGGAACTCAAGTCTGAGTGGCTTTGCTTGGGCAGGGACTCAGCTTTACAAGCAAGAATATATATGTATTGAGCAGCAAGAAGCAGTAAAGAAATATGCAAAGTAATTGTTAGAAATTCTCAAATCAATATGAGATATTTCATTATTTTTCTTGATTGTGGATTACAAATGTGCTCACTAAGACGTGATACAAGGTTCAAATAAACTCAAAAATTACAGACTTTGATGGCTATTCAAGCCTCTAAGACTTGCAAAGTTTGAATCCTTTTGAATCCAAGTATGTGCTATAGTGGCTGTTTCTGGGATACCGGGAGACATTCCTCTGTTTTTCTTAAATTTTACAGAGTTCTAATGACTCTGTTATTCTTAAATTTTACAGAGTTCTAATGGCTCTGTTATGATATTCTTCCTACTGAAAATCCTCTCCCCTTTTATAATGGAGTTTTTGGTCCTCTCGGGGAACCGTTGGTTCCCCTGTTTTACCCTTTTGCAAACAGAACACGTCCTGTATCCATCATCTTGGTAAGTCCCATTTCCGTTTTTTCTCATTCTTTCCTTCTTTCAGCTCTGATTCTTTTGAAAGTTCCTAGTTGGCCATCTTCTTTGGGATGTGCTGAGGTATGCCCTTCTCGGCATCCCCGTTTCTGGCGTTTTCCACTTTTCCCTTTTCTTTCCCATCCGGGCGGAATCCTGCTCTGCCATTTTGAAAGCCACTTGTTATCATTCTTTCTTCTATGCTTCTCCATTTTGGTTCCTCGAGGCTTTTTCTGTCTGTGCCATGAGAGGTCGTTGGGTTATACTGGCGTTTGTGTTCTTTTTCTGCTTTTGTTTCTTGTTTCCTTCTTTTGTCTTTTTCTATCGAGCTGTCCTAGTCTTCCTTTATCTTTGTGCCTGAAGGGGTCTGCGCCTTTTGAAGGTTCCTGAGGATTCTTGCTTCTTATCCCTTGTCATGATCCTCTTTTTTTTTTGGATGCTTCTTTGTCTGGGCTTCAGGATCCCCTGGGTTTTTTTATTCCTTCATGGGTTTCCTGCGTCTGTTACTTTGGGCTTAGCTTGATTTTTCCTTTTGGGCTTGACTTATCCTTTTGGGCTTGACTTATTCTTTTGGGCTTCCTTCACTATGATCATTTTTAGACCTCAACATTTAGCCCCCCGAGCTCGTGGGTTGCCTGAAGCCCACGCGTGAGTGATTTAGATTTTCTAAGATTTTCGTAGGATCCCCTTCTCCAACTTCTACTGGGTTCCCTTCCTTTTTACTTGGGATCCCGGCCCTTTTCTGCTGCTTTTGGTCACCTCCTTTTTGCGTGTCGTGTTCCCTTATAATCATTACTTTTTGTAGCTTCCTCTTTACACGGGACGTGGTAGTTAAGTATTTGAGGTAAAACTCCTCTACCCACTTTTCTCGTTTCCCGTTACTTCTCATTAATAACCGCTGATTAATCCCTTCTTCAAATTAAATTCTTTGGCAACTGGCGCGTCTTTCCATAAACTGTCTTCCCCAATTGCTATTTGCACCTTTATTGTAGCCGTTTCATCTTATCACTTTGCTTTTCTAAGTTTTTCATTCTTTGAGTTTCTCTTTCTTTTTCTCTTCTTCTCTGTTACTCCGGTCTTCCCCTTTTTCGCACTTTCAATCTCCTTTTTTCTCATTGTACGTGTTGTTCCAATGGCTTCTTCTTCTTCCCGAAAGAGGAGAAAGCGTACCCCCAGTCCTTCTGAGGGTGAAAGTTCTTCTGGTTCTGCTTCGAGCGATTCTCGCGAGATTACCGAACATCCGGCCTTTCCTTTACGGAATCCTTGGTATTCTCTCAGTTCATTTTTCCCTCATGTATCTCATGGTGAGGCTCCTCCATCTCCTCACGCTTGGATGTTTTCTGGCCAAGCGGGTTTCGCTGGTTCCGCCCAGGTTCCTGACCCTAGAGAGATTTTTGATCTTCAAATTAGACAAGGAATTCGAGAGGCGGTTCCTATCTTCTTTGATTTTGTTCCGGGAAAGATTCAGGGTTGGCCTATATGGGTAGACAAGGAACTGTCTGATGCTGAGTTTGTGGGTTGCTTGGAGCGCGCCGGTATCCTAAAAGCAGTGGCTATTTCCAGAAACCTTGAGGGCTTCAGAGACGCCAAAGGGCTCAGGCATCTGGTACGTCGTTGGTGCCCTTCCCTTCATACTTTTTTCTTTTCTGCTGGTGAATTGACGATCACCTTGGAAGATGTGGTTAATAACTTCCTCCTCCCGGTGTTTGGTGAAGAGAGCCCCTTTGATATTAATCTTTCTGGTGAGGATCTCGTGGTAGAAGACAAATTGTTTGGTCATTTTGGTGGTCGCGCTGCCTCTTCTGGTGGTAAGCCGGCTAGGATGGGGAGATGGGTGATGACCCTCTCTCGTGAGAAGGATAAGGAAGTGAGGTGGGCCGGTTTTCTAGCCTTTTGGCTTAGTAAGTTTTTGTTTAGTGAGTTCCCTGGGTACGGAGTTAAGTCTTTCTTTTTTCCGTTGGCAATCAAGTTGGCTCGAGGTACCCAGTATCCTTTGGCCCCTCTGTTTTTGGGTCATGTTTACTCTCAATTGGACCAACTTCATGGAGATGAGACTGAGGGTGATTCTTGTTATGTGATCACTTCATCTCTTCACTGTGCTATTCTTCAGATTTTCATGTGGGACCGTTCTGCAGCTACTTTGGCCAAGTGCAGGAATTTGAAATTTGTGAAGGACAAGTTCCAAGGATCCCCCGACATAGTGAAGGGTCTTTGTGGCAATTCTACCGATGCCTTTCCCATCATTTTTCGTTGGATTAGCTTGAAAGGTGGTGGCCTCAATCTTGTGGAGTTATTTGACCAAGCAGGGAACTTACATTGGAGATCCCCTCGTGAGTTTGGCCCTGGCTTTGTGTGTGATTCTGTATTGTCTTCTTTTTTATCTTCTACAGGTAATACCTTTGACTTGCGCCGTGGTGATGAGGGCAGTCTGGCTTATCTTGCCTGCATTAGCCCCTCCTGGCTTCCTGTGCCTTCTTCAAGTGGCCCAAAATATACTCATTATTCAGCACACCGGGTGCTCCGACAATTTGGTTTTGACCAGGACATTCCTCCAATCTTTAAGGATGTGGTGCCATCCCTTCCTTCTTTGGATCCTTTCCTGAGGCTGCAGGCCTTTTCTTATTGGTCACGGAGGAGCCCCCAATTTGCAGTGCCTAACTCCCAGAGAGGAGTCTTTGCTTCTAGTGGCTATACCAGTTTTTGGCGAAGAGTACAGAAGTCTTTTGTTGACTATGTTGGCTTTAGTACAGTTCGGGAAGCCCCGAATCTTAGCATTGTTTCTGCTTCGACATCCAATAGGCGTTTATCCCTTCCTACTGCTGGGATTGTTTCTGCTGCTGCAAGCAGCAAGACTGGGTTTACAGAGTGGCATGCCTCCAAGGGAGGTTGGGTGACTTATGGACAGGATTTTCCTGAGACTTGGCTAGGTTATAGTCTCATCATTGGCGCTTCCTCTGGAGTGCCCATCAAGAAAGGTGCAGTGGAGACGATAAGTGCTGCCACTGCTCCGAGTAAAGGTAAGGATGTCAGGCCGAAGAAAATGAAAGCTGTTGATGTTAATGAAAGTACAGGGGGTGTGGAGATAGGTTCTGAGACAAAAAGAAGAAAAACCGAGAAATCTCAAACACACTTGGCATCTCAGGAAGGCAAGGATGTCAGGGAACCTTTGGCTTCAAGGACCCGGAAGAAGACCAAGGTAGAGTCTTCTTTTTCCCAGATTCCTGTGACTGCTTCAGTCCATGGTTCTTTAGGATCCTCTGGTTTTGTATCCCAGCCTCCTTTAGGACCCTCTGGGCGTACTCGTAGTAAGCAAAAGACTTCCAGAGAATCTGTAGAGAGAGAGAGAAGGGCAAGACTTCTTTCCTTCTTCTCCCTTTTTCATTTGTTCACCTTGTTGCACTTATTTCTATTTTGCTGACGAGTGGTGGTTTCCTTTGCAGTCCAAGCGTAAGTCTGATCACAAGAAGGGTAAAAGCCAATCTTCTAGTGACGACGTGGTACGTGTGTTCCCCCCCCCCCTTTTTTTTTTTGTTCTGACATTGTGTTGTTAGCATTTCCCCATTTTTTACTTGGCACTGCCTTTTCTTCTTCTTCCTTTAGGTGGAGGTATCCCCTCCTATGACTGGCAAGGCTCTGGGAGAGGAAACTGTCACAGCTCTTTCTGTTGCTTTTCCTACTGTGGGGGAGGAGCCCCCTACTGGTGGTCTGGCTGGGGAAACCGGGCAACCGATGCAAGGTTCCCAGGATTCTCAGGATCCCAAAACCTCTAGGATCCCTTCATCTCAAAGTCCCCATCTTGAACGCACTCCTAGTCCTATCAGGACTGTGTTTCCTCAAACCTTGTCAGATAAAGGCGCTTTGGGAGACACTCCTTTATCTAAACAAACAGGTAAGCCTTGTTTCCTTGAAATAGCGTTAGATCTCTATTTTCTTTTCCAGTTTTTTTTTTTTGAGTACCTCCTTTTCCTTCTCCTTTTAGGTCAAACCAGTGAGAAATCCGCTCCCAGTGTTGCCTCTTCTTTAGAATCAGAAAACTCAGAAGGTGAGTGCGAGCTGCTCCCATTGTGTTTCCTTTTCCTTTATTTCCTTCCCTTCGCCATTCTTTTTTTTTTTTTTTTTAATGGCGAAGCCCCCTGCATCTATTCCTTCCTTTAGCCACTTTGCCATTGGTTCTTCACCCTTTCTTCAACTTGCCTTATGTTCTTTTCCAGAATCCTCGGGGAAGTAAGGGGATCAGGAAGAGGAGGCTTTGCCTCAAGAAGCCGGCATTGGTTTGTCCTTCTTTCTCCCCTTTTCTCTTTTTTTTTTTTAAGAATAAATCTGTTCTTCCTTTTTCTCTTTTTTTTTTTTTGAATATCGATACAGGCTTTACAGATTCTGAGCCTGTTATCCATGAAGGAATTGTGAGACCCGTTCAAGTTGCTGACCTTCATCCAGAGCGAAAGGCTGCAAGTCCTCCTGTCTCTACAAGTGGTGACACAGTGATGGGGGATGCCTTGAAAGTGGCTGCCTCAGATCTTGATTCAAGGCTTTCCTCCTTCCTGGCTCGCTTTGATCTCTTGGAATTTAACAGTCTTCCTGCCAGCCACTTCCATGTTTTTGGGTCTTCTTATGGCAGCTTCCTATGCTTCTCTGTTCCTGTGGAAGGCCTGCCGCTGCTAGAGAGTCTGCTCAAGAGTCACGGGGATTTCACCAGTGGCTTCAGGGGAGGCGTTTTTCTAGGCAATATTTTGATGGAGTTGCTGTGTGCTATGCTGGTTTCCCTGAGGAATTCCTCTGTAGATTCTTTGTCTGAAGAAAAACTTCTGGAGTGGAGAGGGGTGGTCCAAGACCTTCTGGAGGCCAAGTTCAATTTGTCTTTTTTGTTGGATCACTTGCGTCTGTTGGCCCATACGCTGTTTCAGAGGCAATCATCCAAGAGTATAGACATCGAGATAACTGCTGCTGAGGAAGCTTTGGCTCATGCTCACAAGGTTCTACAAGACTTGAAGGTCAAGCGGCAGAGGATCCTTTCTGCTTTGACTGTGCCTGTTATTCCTCCGGATGCCTCCCTGTTGGCTGGCCTCATTCCTTAGCTTATTTTAGATTTACATAGACAATTTGGGTTTTGATGATAGAGTTGATTTGTTTTTGTTTGAAGAGGTTGCTCTGATCTTTGTTCTTTTTGTTATTTTTTTTTTCTGTGTGTCAAAAAGACTGCTTTCATTTCTTATTGGTGATAATGTGAATCTGGCCCTTCTCCTTCGATATAGTTGCCTTTTCTTTCACTAGTGATGATTTTTTTCTTTCTTACGTGACCTAGAGTCCTGAGTACCATGGTTTACCATCAGGCTGTCACTGTAAGCTTCTGGTAGCGGGTACCTGCGGTGTTAATGCGACTTATTGCGAAGGTTAACTCGATAACTGGGGTGATAACTGGTATCCTTTCCTATATTAGTTATGTTTTGAGGATCCGGGTCCTAAGTTCATGAACAGTTGGCCAGGTTTTAGTCTACCTTTCGCCGAAGTTCCCTGGAGGCCATGCCACTTGGAAAAATTTTTTTTTTGTTGATCAAGGGGTCCTGGGCATATGGTCAGGACGAGTGGCGAAAATTTGCCCTTTCCCTGAAAGTCCTTGAGGCCGATTCGGCCACTTGGAAATAAATAGCTATGTTATGGTCAAGTCTTTGTGTGTTGCCTAGAGAACATGGAGAAAGATTTTTTCGCTGGTTCCGCAGTCTAGGGCCCATGTCACTTGGTAAGTACAATTTTAATTTTTTCTTTTTTTTTTTATCAAGTCCTGAGCTAGGTACATGGAAAATTTGCCCTTTCCCAAGTCCTAGGCCATGCTACTTAGAAAATTTCTGTTTTGATCAAGTCCTGGGCTAGGTACATGGAAAATTTGCCTTTTCCCAAGTCCTAGGCCATGTTACTTAGAAAAAATTTTGTTCTGCTCAAGTTCTGGGCTAGGAACATGGAAAATTTTCCTTTTCCCAAGTCCTAGGTCATGCCACTTGGAAAATTTGTTCATGACCATTGAATTTTTCAATCTTCAGAAAAAGTTCCTTCGTAGCCCTTCATTTTCAAGTGGGCTTACTGAACTGATTTCTTTTCTTTTCTTTAAAGGGATGAGGATTTGTTTTCTTCTCCGAGGATCTTCTAAAATATCCTTTCTTGGCTGTGAACAAATTCTTTATGGAAAGAATCTTCTTTTATGAGTCATCTAAGGTTGCTCTCAACGGTAGACTGATGGCCAGGAGCTCCACCAAAAATGATCTTTTTCCTTTTTCTTTTTTTTTTTTTCTTTTTTGTATTGATAACTGACTGCTGAGTAGGATAGGCCCTGGGTTCCTTGGGTCAGCCCCCAAGTTCACTTCTTCTAGTTTTTTCTTTGGTAGGATTTATGCCTTCCTCTCCATATCCGTAAGTTTCTCCAGGACCTTCATAAGCAATATATTAACCTTCCTCCTTCTTTCTTTTTCTGTCCAAGGGATCCCTCAAACCATGGGCATTGCTTCCTTCTTCTAGGATGGGAACCCCTCGGGATCCTGGAGATGGGAAATTCTGACTCATCGTATCCCCAGGTTCCTCCAGGATCTCTTCCTGGGCTATCATGTAAGATGGTGGTCCGAAATCCTCTTGTAGGCTACATTCAGGTCCCGCGTGCCTTCATAAGCAATATTCTGCTTTCCCTCCAGGTTTCTTCTTCTTCTGCGATAGGAACCCCCGGGATCCCAAATATGGGAGCTCCCCGGGATCCTAACAATGAGATATTCTTCAGTTGGAGCCGATTCATCATAAAGTATATTTTCCACAAAATTTACTTTGTGCTGGATGAAATGACTAAGATTGGCAGTGACTTTTGTGGGCTTCCCATTCAATCCCTCTTTCACGTACTAGTGATACATTGAGAGGATTAGGCGATAGTTGTGATGTCATGGTTGGCCTTTAGAGCTAGTTGTAGGTGTCTTCCAGTGGTCTCTGTATCTCCTCCAAATCTTGTTATTTCCATAGGTGAGCCCAATTATGAGCTGTAAGAAATGATAGATGTATTGTATGGTTGTCGAGCTTTCAATAATGTTGATTTTGCTGCTGACTTGCAATATAGTGTTTCTATTGATTTTCTTCAAACTATATTTAAGGTCCACTGCATAATAGGCTTTAGCCCCCAAGACATGAGGCGGTTGTTGAATCATGCTTGATCCATCGTCTCTTAATGCTATTATGGAACTTCTATCCATTTTCCGGATGCCTCCATTTTTTTTTCACAACCATTTTACTTTGCTGGATTCGTGGAAATACTTCGCCTTTGCTGGAACTAACAATCTTTTAGGCTTTGTTGAAATTGAGGGTGTACTTAGCCTTGCTGGAATTAAGGATCTCCTCAACTTTGTTGGGATCAAGGATCTCCCAGGCTTTGTTAGGATCAAGGATCTCCCAAGCTTTGCTTTCCTGGAGTCAAGGATCTCCTAGACTTTGCTGGAATTAAGGATGTGCTCAGCCTTGCTGGAATAAAGGATCTCCTCAGATTTGTTGGAACCAAGGATTTCTTAGGCTTTGCTGGGATCAAGGATCTCCTAGGCTTTGCTTTCCTGGAGTCAAGGATCTCTTTTGCTGGAATTAAGAATGTACTCAGCCTTGCTGGAATAAAGGATCTCCTCAACTTTGTTGGAACCAAGGATTTTTTAGGCTTTACTGGGATCAAGGATCTCCTCAGCTTTGTTGGAACCAAGGATTTCTTAGGCTTTGCTGGGATCAAGGATCTCTCAGGCTTTGCTTTCCTGGAGTCAAGGATCTCTTAGACTTTACTGGAATTAAGAATGTACTCAGCCTTGCTGGAATAAAGGATCTCCTCAGCTTTGTTGGGATCAAGGATCTCCCAGGCTTTGCTTTCCTGGAGTCAAGGATCTCCTAGACTTTGCTGGAATTAAGGATGTACTCAGCCTTGCTGGAATAAAGGATCTCCTCAGCTTTGTTGGGATCAAGGATCTCCCAGGTTTTGCTTTCCTGGAGTCAAGGATCTCCTCAGATTTGTTGGGACCAAGGATTTCTTAGGCTTTGCTGGGATCAAGGATCTTCAAGGCTTTGCTGGGATCATGGAACTACTCCATTTTGCTAAACCCGTGGGTGGAACCAAGGAACTTGTCCATTTTGTTAACCTACGCCATATGATATTATTATCAAGTTGCTGCAAAATTATTTAGCCCCACAACGTGAGGAAATTGCTTTGCTATTTAATTTACATTTCATCAAATCTCTTTGATTCACTTACTTCTCTTTCTTCTTTTTCTTCTAAACAAATGAAACAATATCATGAATTTTTTTTAAAGAAAGAATACATTAGCCCCCAAATGTGGGGCCATTTCTCTATTATGTAGCTCATACAATCTTCATTTCATCAATATATTTTATTTGTTCACTTCTCCATTTTTCTTTAAAGCAATGAGACAATATTATAATTGTTTAAATATTACTACATGACCCCCTGTTTTTCTTTTAAAAAGCAGGGCAATGATCTATTATGTTCAAATGAGACAATATTATAATTGTTTAAATATTACTACATGACCCCCTGTTTTTCTTTTAAAAAGTAGAGCAATGATCTATTATGTTCAAATTGTAAAGCAGAGAAAATAATAACGCATAAAACTTATCTTGTGTTGGGAAATTCCCCAAAATTCCATATAGAGTCTCTCGGTAGAACGTTCTTTTGGAGGAACCCACACTTTTGGGATCTTGATGTTGAATGCACTAAGAGGAACTTTCCTTCCTCTAGGTGTTTCCTAGCTTTGGAGCCATGCTTGCGAAGGGACTACTTTTTCCCTCTCCTTTTTCCCAGTCCCCAGTGGAGTCGCCAAAATGTGAGAGTGCTTTTTTCTTTAGCACACAGGCCCAAGGATCCTGGGCCAAATAGTTGTATTTTTGGTGGACTGGGCTTGGTTCACCGCAGCTAAATGGGGGCTGATTACGAACCAAGTTGTGCGCAAGTCATATAAATCTCCTCAAGGCAAAAATGCGATTCCTCCTGGTACCCCGGGCATACTGTCGTGGGATCCCGGGACGTACTGTCGTGGGATCCCGGGGTGTATTAGGCCTGTAAGAACCCAGAATCTCTGGTTCTCTGCACTATACAATCTTTCTCCATGCTTGTTATGCAATGGAGTTTTGTCCTTTCCTTTTACCTCTATAGGTCCTACACAAGAACAACTATACAATGCACATATCTTCAAATAATTATTAGTTTCTTAGATTAGGATATATATATATATATATATATTAATACATATACGTATATGTAAATGAATTTCATGAGAATGATTCAGCCACGAGGATCCTGGCCCCAATTCTCACAGACTTATGCTTTTGCACAAGACTTGTGGGATTTGGAACTCAAGTCTGAGTGGCTTTACTTGGGCAGGGACTCAGCTTTACAAGCAAGAATATATATGTATTGAGCAGCAAGAAGCAGTAAAGAAATATGCAAAGTAATTGTTAGAAATTCTCAAATCAATATGAGATATTTCATTATTTTTCTTGATTGTGGATTACAAATGTGCTCACTAAGACGTGATACAAGGTTCAAATAAACTCAAAAATTACAGACTTTGATGGCTATTCAAGCCTCTAAGACTTGCAAAGTTTGAATCCTTTTGAATCCAAGTATGTGCTACAGTGGCTGTTTCTGGGATACCAGGAGACATTCCTCTATTTTTCTTAAATTTTACAGAGTTCTAATGACTCTGTTATTCTTAAATTTTACAGAGTTCTAATGACTCTGTTATGATATTCTTCCTACTGAAAATCCTCTCCCCTTTTATAATGGAGTTTTTGGTCCAACGGTTCCCCTGTTTTACCCTTTTGCAAACAAAACACGTCCTGTATCCATCATCTTGGTAAGTCCCATTTCCGTTTTTTCTCATTCTTTCCTTCTTTCAGCTCTGATTCTTTTGAAAGTTCCTAGTTGGCCATCTTCTTTGGGATGTGCTGAGGTATGCCCTTCTCAGCATCCCCGTTTCTGGCGTTTTCCACTTTTCCCTTTTCTTTCCCATTCGGGCGGAATCCTGCTCTGCCATTTTGAAAGCCACTTGTTATCATTCTTTCTTCTATGCTTCTCCGTTTTGGTTCCTCGAGGCTTTTTCTGTCTGTACCATGAGAGGTCGTTGGGTTATACTGGCGTTTGTGTTCTTTTTCTGCTTTTGTTTCTTGTTTCCTTCTTCTGTCTTTTTCTATCGAGCTGTCCTAGTCTTCCTTTATCTTTGTGCCTGAAGGGGTCTGCGCCTCTTGAAGGTTCCTGAGGATTCTTGCTTCTTATCCCTTGCCGTGATCCTCTTTTTGTTTTGGATACTTCTTTGTCTGGGCTTCAGGATCCCCTGGGCTTTTTTATTCCTTCATGGGTTTCCTGCGTCTGTTACTTTGGGCTTAGCTTGATTTTTCCTTTTGGGCTTGACTTATCCTTTTGGGCTTGACTTATTCTTTTGGGCTTCCTTCACTATGATCCTTTTTAGACCTCAACAGAAGGCCAACCCCCAAATTGCTAGGCTCATCCATTGGAATAATCTCAGCCTAGCTCAGTCCATATAGTCGATCTATGTGGAGCTAGCTGATCATATAAGGAAATACCCAAGACATGCCAAGAACAAGAAATAATGCCTTGGGAGAATTCGCACACCTAGCAATAACTAGCGTCAGGTACAAGTAACTATAAGGTCATGTCAATAGTAGGAGATGGGTTCTCCTTAACCAGCGATATGATCTAAAGGGACCCACTGATATGTGGAATATCCTCTCATCATGACAACCCTACTAAGAGAATGATATAAATAAGGGAGGAGAGGTAGGAAGAAAGGGTTGGAAAAATTAGGGAGAGAGACACGAGAGAAGTGAGGAGAAATGTATTTTGGGGAGAATGAAATCATGTTCAGATTTCAAATGGTGATCTCAGCTTCTTGGTAGACATCGCGACCGAGCCAAGATTATGGTAGTTTAACTTCAAACTAAAGCTAGGATTCCATCAGTAATACAGCCAAACTCTCTTTTGGACCTCCCATTGTGGGATAAGCCCAACCTAGAGTATAAATAAATTAGGGGTCCAGGCCCAATAGCCCAAGGTTATTGGGACGGACCACCACAAGAACTTTACAACAACTCAATAAAAAAATATTTTGAAAAGGTTTTGGAAAACAATTTTGAAAAACTAGTTTCTTCCTTATGTGATGACTAGAGAGAGGTTTCTGAAAAAGAACAGAAAAAACGTATTGTGGGTGCAAGCGCCTGCGAAAATTTACATGGGGGAGTATGCCTTGGTCTAGGGTGGACCATGGTAGATGGTGTAAATGGATTTGCCACCTAGTTTAGGTCTTGGAACCATGAATATAGCACCCTTCATGGAAGGACTGATCTTTATCAGAGCATGTGTTCGGAGTTTAGGTATGGGGATGGGAAAGTGTTAGGCACCCAACCCCATCTGACTCGTGGGTCAGCTTCCACTCTCATTAAAGACATATTTAACATGTTATTCTAACTCTCTCACACACACACACACTATCATGCATCTAAAGAAAACAACATAACATAAATCATCCTCAAGCATAGCATTCATCTATCATGGCATTGAAAATATATCATCAAGGGCAGCAACATCACAAAGTATATTGAAACAAGCATGTTATGGCATCTAAACATCAAGAGCATAGGATTCAACCAAGCATATCATGTTCATCAATCATACCATGCTCATCAAACAAAACAAATACATGTTCAAATGATTATGCATGACTTACCTCACTATGACACCTGTGCATCAATACATGTCATATTCATGTGCATTTTCATGATATTCAAACAATATAAAACCCTAATAGGCATCAAAGGGACAAAGCAAGAAAAAGACAACAAAAGTTGAGAAACAGAAACTTATAGATGTAAGAACTAGTTTAAACAAAGCCTAAAACCATGAAGAAAACAAAAGAAAAACAAACAAGAGAGGATTTAGGGTTTCTAGGTAGGGATATGCGAGCGCATACAAAGGGTATGCGTGCGCAATCCAGTTGTATGTGTACACATACACACCCAGAACACAAAAACCCAGAAACATAGAACAAAAAATCAAAAAACACTAAATCTAACAACCTAGCATGCTTATAACACGAGCACAAAGCAAACCTAGACTACACAAACATATTATAAACACATAAACACACACACACACACACGCACATATATATGCAAAGAAAACAAACAAAAACAAACAAAAAAGCGAAGAGCCAAAGTTAGAACCTTTACCTCAACAGTAGAACTCTTTAGAGCTTGATTTTTACCATTCCCTTTATTCAATTTATTCACAACTAATTCAAAAATGAGTTAGTAAACTTAGAACTTAAAGATCAAGACCAGAAAATGTCCCAATTAAACAAATTTGACTTGAGGATATTTTGTGAAAAACTCCCTCTTTGATTCACTATTTTCTAGCAAATCTTGTGTATTTTTCCCACTATTTCGTCCTCCTTTGAAAAAGTACTTTTTATGGCTTTATATAATCGAAAAATAGGGGTTTGGGGTGACTCCTAGATGATGTGGGATTCATTCCAAACCAAGTTTAAATGTAGAAAACTTTCCTTACATAGTTTTTGGAACCCTAGCATGTGTACACATGCCTGTGTATGCATGCGCATGTAGTAAGCATGCGTATGCATGACTTGGGTGTGCATACGCATACCCATGTATGCGTGTGCACACTTAGGGTTTCCCGTGGCTTTCCTTTTCCAAAAATAGTTTATTTATTCCAAAAATAAGTTATATTTTCCACAAACACTTTCATCAAGTCAATCTTCATCTTATTGGGCCATAAACCAACATTAGGCTTTGGAGTACTACCATCATTAGGGAACGGGAGCCTGAGTCGTAAGGGATACAAAATGTGTTGTCTACATGTGCTAGGGTTTTGTGTGAGAGATTAGATAAGAAGAAGAGGGTTTTGAAAAGAATGAGGCACTCTCTCCCCAAGTTTTTTGAATGGAGGCATAAGATGGATACTAATAGAAGTAAACTAAAGTTTGAGTTATTATGCGTAAGATTGGAGAAGATGGTGATTTTGGAGAGAGAGAGAAAGAGAGATTTGAGTTTAATAGTGTAAATTAATTTAATTATGTGTTGTAGTCAATAGACCTTATAGTTTTCCTTCAACAAATCTAATGTGGCATTGTATCCTGGGTGTAAATATAGGTTTTTACACTACATTCTTATAAAATTTAGAAGCTGTTTGGCAGGGTGTTTTGAGCAACAGTTTTCAGTATTTAAACAACATTACACATTTTTTCACACATTTTTTCACCCACACTTAATTCTAAAAAATACAAACAACGTTACTAGAACAACATTATCAAACAGCCCCTTAATTCCGCATATATTAGTTTATATATAACTGGTAAAGTTAACCATTATTACATGTACATGTATGTGCTTCCATGCACATCTTTCTATCATAATTGACTGGCAAATAAAGGTGCAGCCGTGCAGGGAATAGAAAGTGCGTTGAATCCACACAGTTGACCGGGACCACAAAGCATGTTGAAAGAAAATATAACAAGTATGTTTAAATACAATAAGTTTGGGTTGACCCCACACGTTTGACGAGAACGGCTAGAACTTATGTGAGGTCGACGTCCTATCTGAGATATAATATAACTATAAGTACTCCCATTTTTCTTAACCAAAAAAAAAAAAAAAACACAATAAGCTGTCTTCAAACTAGACACTGAAATTTATAGCTTAAGAGCCTCATTGGGGAGGCTAAAATGTTAAATTTAATAACTAAATATAACACAAATAAAAGTAGAACAGAAGTGTGTTACATCAGAGTAGCAAAATCCATATTCTTTTTTATTGTGCACAATAGTTAAGATGGTAAAAAAAAAATATTTTATTAGAAAATATAATATTTTATTGTACTTACAATTATTTATTGTAGTAAATATATTATTTTATTATGTTATTTATATTATTTTATCGTGTTAAATGCTAAAATAAAACTATTGATATTATGTATTTTATAAAATAAAATAGTAAAATAAATAAATATAACTTTTTGTGATGTCAAATTGCTAAATTTTTGCCATCAATACAGATTGAACATTATCGCTGCTCTGAGGGGGAACAAAAAGCTCTGAAAAATGTTCCTCCACTCAGTTCACTGACGAGTTATGACTGAGTGTGTGAACCGTGAACAATTAAAGAAGCAATAGAATACACATAATGACATCATAAATAGATTTATATAAATTGAAATCCTCCGGGAGGTTCACCAAAACACTAGAAAAGTAGTGAAACCACAGCTTAATGGAACATGAACCCACATCAGTTTTTTTTTTGCTGAATGAACCCACATCAGTTTGATTGATGTTAAAGAATGACTTAAGATATTGCCCCCACAAAGTCGCAAGGAAAAGGCAATTGTCACAACACAGCGAAAAAAAAAATATCATCGCAAGAAAAATCTAGTAAATCAAAGAACAGATACTTTCTTCTTTGATATCCACCTCTTTCTGGCATTTTCTATTGCTTCCTCCCTCATCCTAAAGAGTTCAATGAATTGTTGGTGATACTGCGAATCAATTGCATCCAGCTCCAGCTTTAGGTCATCATACTGGCCCTTGCCTGCCAGAGATAGCGAGCATATGTTTGACAAGTTAAAGTTTTTTGACATAACAGAACATGAAAGATCGAAGGAGCTTGCAGAGTTTTTTGCAGGTTCATTAATCATAACAGATTCACTGGAATTAGCTTCATAGCTCTTCTCATTATGCCCACCATGGTCATAAACCCCATACTCTGAATTGAATCCATACTCATTCAAAGCTTTATAGCAGTCATCATGACTGAAATAATCAGACTCTAAAGCATTGCCATTACAGGCGTCTGAGGCCATTGGGACACTGTACTCAGCTGATATATCTGAAATGGTTGATCCTTGATTGTCTTCATCTTCCACATCAGCCAATTGTGGGAAACCAGGGTGCTCAACAACTGACTTGACCAAAGTGTCTACAGATCCTGAATCCACACCAAATGAACCATTTTTTTCATATGAATGGTTTTCAAAAAAAGATTTCAAGCTGGATGCCAGCTGATTAATCAAGTTGTCAATTAACTCCCTTATGACAGCCACATCTTCTTTGGACAGATCAAGCTGCTCAACCATCTCCTGAGCTATTGCAGTTGCAGTATCAGAATCAAGATAAAATGCAAAATGGATGTTCCTCACATGGCCTGTTAAAACAAAGGCAATACATAGTTAGCACTTTAATCCAAAAAAAAAGGGTGCAAAGAAACATTATTGTACAGCATATTTACTTACCACAGGGATCAGTAATACGCAGAGTCAATGAAATTGTATTATCATCATCAATTTTCTGCCCTCTTAACCTAAATTCATTATTCTTGGTAAAACTTTGAAATTCTAGAGTCGAAGAGTTAGAACTTCCGTTGATGCTTTTTACACCAGAGTCAACAGAAAGCTTCTTGCAGTTAGAATCTATGTCCATCGCATGATATTCAGGTTGCGGTGGGTTCACTAGAACAGGCAAATTAATGGGCGCCCGCAGGGAGTCACGAATGAGATCCTTTGAATTTACAGTTGCAAGAAATGGATCTTTCAAGAGCTCTGTTGCAGGCAATCTCATAGATGCTGGAACTAGACACTTCTCTATGAACTGCTTTACTTGGGGGTCATTCACTTTACTGAGGGAAGCAGGCTTTATGCCCTGCAGGAAATGAATCAAAGAAAATATTACAACCTCAATTTAGAATTAAAGCATGAATGATATGTACTGCAGGTGGTCGCCAACTTACGGTGGTAACCTTCTTATATATTTGAGCAGGATTTTTGCATTCACTATACGGGTATTCACATGTAACCATTTCTAACATGCACATGCCAAAAGAATATATGTCAACAAGTGCATTGTATTCCTCTTCATAAAGCTCTGGAGCCATGAATTCGGGGGTGCCTGCGCAAAATATAAAAGTAAAACAAAAGATGGTTTAGTCAAAGTCCAAACAATTTCAGAGAAAGGGAAGTTTATACCAATAACACTTCGGGCAGTAGGCTGCTGCATGACAATTGCCAGTCCAAGATCTCCAATTTTAACTTCTCCACTGTTTCCATTAACGAATATATTGTCACATTTCAGGTCTCTGTGGATAATCGGAGGATTATGGCCATGCAGATAGCTTAAACCTCGAAGAATCTGCCTTGCCCAGTTCTTGATGGCCTTCATGTCAACATTCTTATGCTTCTTACGATATCTAAAACCCAGTAAAACCATTAATGATTACAAATGGGCATTAAAGTGAAGCAAAAATGAATTGAAAATATGGCCAACAGTCAATGGAACTCACTTCCTCAAACTCCCAGAAGTGAACAACTCCGTTATCAGGTTGATAGTCTTGTTCTTATCATCTACCCAAGAATTATAGGACTTGATAATATTTTCATGTTTCAAAGATTTCAGCAGATGAACCTCTGAATATAATCTTTCCAGCTGTTCTGGTGACTGCAATACATCCTCAATGTTCACTTGGTTCCAAGCAACTTCAATTCCATTCACTTCATCAAATGCCTTGTATCTATATATAACATCAAGGGAGCCAAAACAGGACAAATTCAAAGTGAACAAAAAAGTTTTCTATATTAAACAACTACCAACTTTAGAAACTAAACCACTAAAACCATAAAGAAGAATATTGAATAAGATAGGTATAAGGACCATACACAGTCTTAAATGCTCCCCTCCCCAAGACTTCATCAGACTGAAAGAATAAAAACATCATGTAAAAATATTATATCAATAAATCCAATAAAATAAATAACACATATCAACTCAACAACAAAGCAACCAAGATATTTAAAATATCCGAGGCCATATAATTACAAAACCCACAAGAAGAACAACAAAATTCCTGCCCGGCATTCAAATTTTCATCTTACTCTTTAAAAAGAAACATGATAAAGCTACTCACACGACAATGAACGTGATTGGTACCATATCACCAAAATGATCAATAAATTTCTTATTTACTTTTTTGTATTGTGTTGGTAAAATTCGTAGTATAAAATCCACGAGAATTTAATGACAACCGACAAAAAATGGATTTTTTTGCCATCAATAGGACTTCCCAAATCCAAACACCCTCTTTATAGACTGGTAAATTAACTCCTCTTTTTAACTTGCTTCAACATGTAACCCCAGATTTTCTTTAAATGGATTTTGTCTAATCACTAGTTAACTTTTTCATCTGTTCATTTTTATGTAATGTTATGTTTCTATTCTTTGTTTTCTTAAATAATTTGAAATAAAATATTTTTGCTTCATAATTTTGTTTTGCTTTTTCATAAGTAAATAATACAATTGAAGAATTAACAGACAATCTGGATGTAATTAATCCAAAATTCTTAACTTCAGTTGAAGCTTCAATGAAAAGCAATTAATGGAAACATATAATACCCTGTTTGGTTAGTAAGAAAAAAAAAATAAAGGAAATATAATCCGTTAACTAAGCCTAAAGAACAATTGGCTAAACAAAGCATAGATCTGGCGTAACAACAAAAAAATCAAAAATCAAAATTCTACGTTCAATCTTTTGCAACTAATTTTCTTGGCAAACAAACAGCAAAAAGAGAAAGAATTGTGAATCTCATACCCGAACGTATCGTCCAGTCGGATCTTTCTCCACAGCCTCACCAACCTCAGCTTCCGATTTTGAAACCATGCCGAAATCCATAGCTAGAGTAAAGAATTAAGAGAGAGAAAGGGAGGGATAGAGAGAGAGAGAGAGAGAGATTGTTTTTAAGAGGGAAAAAGAAAAGAAAAGAAAACAAATCGCAAGCCCTATCAAAGAAGTTGTTTGATTTTGACGTTGATCGGAGAACAAAGAAGCTGTTGTTCCGAGAAGGCTTCACAAGCAATGGAGTAGGAATCGAATGCCGATCGGAACCGGAATCGGCATCCGATGATTAAACGCTGCGTTGTGGAGTTGGATTTCATGTTAGAACGTAGAAGAAGAAGAGGAATTTCTAAGGTTGAAAAATCTATACGAGTCCCTGATTCGTCCATAGCTTTCTCTGCATCTTTTTTTTTCTTTTTTTGCGCTTCGATTCGAAAAAACAAAAAAGCAAACCCTAGAGTTGAGTGCGATTTTGAAGTTTCAGAAATTCGATTTTCTAAACCCTAAGAGAAAGAGAGAGAGAGAGATTGGAATTGTGATTTATGTGTGAGAGCGGAAGAGACGGAAATGGAAGAACAACTCAGAGATAGAATCTTAATCATAGTAAATCAACGGCTTCTATTAGTATAAGGTGTTATTTGCTAGAAAGATATGGATTCTCCAACGACAACTAAAAAAATATTTACTAGAAGATATCTGGATTTCTTGATTTTTATTTTTATTTTTTATGCTTGCTTTCGTTTTTTTTAAAGCTATTTTAATTTATATTTTTTAAGAAATTTTTTTTTTAAATATTTCTAATATTTCCATCCAATATTGGAAATAATTTTTAAGACTTAAAGAATCATGTTAGAGACACAACATATATTCACATTTTTAAATTAGCTTACTATGACATTAAAAAAAAATTAAATTATACTTATATCATGATAGATTAATTTAAAAATATTGTGAAATTGTTATTTATTTTTTTTTTTTTAAAGTAAGTAAATTTTAAACTAGGTGTTCTTTTATGGATAATCAAAAGGAAGGGATATAAATTTTGAAAAAGTATAAAGACATGACTTTTCAAAGATAAAACTTGTTAGGAAAGTTAAGAGAGAAAAATTGGGGTAAAATACTATTTTGATCCCTAAACTTTATCAAATATTTTTTTTCATTCTTAATCTTTAAAAAAAAAATTTATCCCTAAACTTTGTAAAGAATTTTTTCAATAGTTTAGAGTAAAAAATAAGGATGAAAAATAACATTTTTCAATAGTGTAAGAATGAAAAACAAACTTTTGAAAAAATTTAAGAACATAAATAAAATATTTTTAATAGTTTAAGGATGATAAACAAACTTTTTAATAGTGTAAGAACAAAAATGAACTTTTTAAAATTTAGAGATGAAAACCAAACTTTTGGTAAAGTTCAAGACCAAAATAGTATTTTACCTAATTTATTATTATTATTATTATTTTTTATTGAGAAACACAATTTTTTTTTTTTTTTTTTGAGAATAAGAAATTCCAATCTAGTAGTTATGAAAAAAAAGAAAAAAAAAAAAAAGAATTCTCTCCTTTTTTGAAAAATCAATTTGTAGAATATTGGATTACATGTTAAAATATGCAAATTCACTTGAAAAATAGAGCGAAAATTATATATCTGGTTGGATCCAGAACTTCAAACATGTCCTTTCTTCTCAAGTAATTTGTAGACTATTGGCTATTTTAGTTTTTTTTTTTTTTTTTTTTGGTAGTTTAGAAAGTTTGAAATTTAAATCTACTGTTTTTTTTCTAGGACGTTATTGAAACTTTAAAGTTCATATTAGACATGCAAACTTTATTTAAAAAATAAAGTTGGTTTGAATTTGGATTTAGAGATTCAATTTTGAAAGAATAGAGCACCAGCATCAGTTATTGTAAAAATATATCATTTTAATACATCAAAAAAACTATTTTATTATTTTAACACATTATTTTACAATAAATTCTACATAAGATCTTCTATTATTCAATTCAATACATTAAAATAATATATACAACACATTAAAATAATATTAATTCCCCAATTCAGAACGCAACCAGTGGGTTGCAACCACCACCAACAACCAACAATCACTACCACAACCACAACCACCACCGGCACAAACTCATTACCAAATCCATACCCACAACAAACTCACAGCCACCACTAGCACAAACTCATAGCCACCCACCAATGCCACAAACTCACAACCATCACTACCGGAATCCTCCAACAAATTTCAAATCCAAAACTTGCAAATAAAAAAAATAAAAAATAAAAACCCAAATCCCCACAATGATGTTTGATATGCGAGAAGAGAGAGAGAATAAAGATAAAGAAAGACTGAGGTCTGAGGAGGAAAGGAGAAAGAAGAAAGAAAAAGAAAGTGTGGAAGAAGAAAGAAAAAGAAAGTGTGGCTTTGAGAAGCCTGAAAAGAGAAGAATGAAGAAAGAGAGAAAAAGAATAAAAATAAAATAAAATAAAATAAAATAAAAAAACTCTTTTTTAAAGCATTTGTGTCTGTATAGTGCCAATTTTAGAACTGTACTTTAGCTCTATCCCATTTCTTCTAGCATTTGACATATCTCATGAAGTAAGAGTTTTGGCATTTGGTGTGCCAAATGCTAAAAAATAGGCAACAGTTACTTACAGCAGTAGTAGTTACAGGGTTTCAACAAGTACAAGGCTTGAAACAAGTTCTAGTTACAAGATTTGTAGGAAAATAGTAGAGGAAATTCTAGAGGAAAATCCTAAAGAAGAGAAATATGCCCAAAGGAACTCTCCCGAAGGAATTCTCTAAAGAAAATTCTTGTAGAAAATTCTAGGTCTTAACACAAGGGACATCCCCCCTTATATAGGCAAAAAAAAACATATTTAAACTGTGAATAGTAACAATGAATAGTAACTTTTCACTATTTATTACAAGACAGTAGGAGCAAATTTTGGAACTTTAGTTCAAAGAACCAGTCTTTATCCTTTTGGCATTTTGTGCCGAAAGTAGCAAAAGCAACATCTTTTATGAGGAGCAAGCAACATAATCATCAAGATTTTACCAAGGGTAAATATTGTAGCATTTTGGCCATTGTGCAAGCCAAAAAAATAGGAGAATCAATTTTCGCTAAATTAGGAGTGTCTTTTTCATCATGACCAAACAATTTCTTATTGTAGGGGTAATATGGGTTATTTGCAACAGATGTTTCAAAGGACAGTTCATCTTCTGAATCATGATTATCAACAGCTTCTTCCTCCTTCCATTTCAACTTGAGGAGGGCATACAGAGCATCAAGGTCCTTGCGAATGTCATTAAAAGGAGAACTTTTCTTTTTAGACTTAGCAGAGGACTTAACAAGTTTAACAGATGAATTAGCAGGTGCATTGGCCAGTTCAGCTGTTTGCACTGTGGGATGAGCTTTAGCAATTGATGGAACATTGGGAGATGGAAAATCTCTAGTAACATTGTTAGCAATTTCTTGTGTGTGAGGAAACTTATCCCACCATTTAACATACCAATGGCGAGTGAGAACATCACCTTCCTTATCATATTGCCATTTTAATATCCAAGGAACCTTGTAACGCTTAATAAAATGGAGCAAAGCAGGGAATTTAGCACCATAAGAATCAACTTTGAGTACACTTGTGAAATATTTAAAAGAACCCATTAATGGTTCTGGGAATATTTCAGGAGTATGGCCAAATTGAGTCCACCATCGGCTAAACCAAAGAGGCAAATTAGCAGTGAAATTCTTGTCAAAATTAACAAACCAAGAATGAGACATGTTTTCATTCTGGTGTAGCATGAATCTGAACCAAGCGGTGAGATAATCATGATAAAAATATGGGACAGGGGAATTTGGTAACATCCTTGTGGAGGCAAGGTTGGGTCCCCACATTTCTTCAGAAATAATATTATTCGGGAAAACACTGTGATAAATAATATATTCAATATCAAAATTAAAAACACTTAAAATAGCTTTCCATCTGGCAAAAATATGTTTGGAAGCAATATTTTCAACATCTTTTTCAATTACATATTTAGCACTTTTGTAATCAATTCGCAACAAAAACTTTTGGTTCAATAAATCACTTTGAAACTTTGAAATACATAGTACTATAGATAAAATTTCTTTTTTAATAGTACTATAATTTAGCTGTGCAGTATTCCAGATTCCATAATAGAAGCGAACAATTTGTTCAGATGAATATGAGGAAACTCTTTGTTTTAGAATACCACCATAACCAATTTCAGAGGCATCAATTTCAACAATTTTGAAAGTATTAATAGTAGGAATACCAAAACAAGGCAGTGTCTTGACATAAGATTTGATTTGTTTAACAAGGGAGGTATGGACATCAGACCACGATGGAGGATTACTTTGTAACCTATCAAAAAGGGGTTTACATTGTTTCCTCATATCCTTGTAAAAATCAACAACATAATTCAGGGATCCAAGAAACCTTTGAAGCTGGGTTTTATTAGTGATAACATCAGGAAATTTATCAGCAAACTGGATGGCTCTATCAACAGGATGAATTTGCCCTTCAGAGATGTCATAGCCAAGGAAGCAGACTTTTGTTTGAAACAATTTGATTTCCTTAGCAAAGACAATAAGACCATTTCTTTTGATAGTATCCAGAAACGAATACAACTGTTTCTAGTGTTCATCAATAGAGTTAGAGTAAACAAGAACATCATCAATATAAACAATGGTGAAATGGCTAAAAGGATAAAAAATATCATTCATAATATTTTGGAACTCATTAGGGGCATTCTTAAGACCAACGAGCATAACATTCCACTCATGGTGTCCAAAAGGAGTGGTAAAAGCAGTTTTATACTTATCCTTCTCACTAATCTGGATCTGCTAGAACCCAAATTTCATGTCAAACTTGGAAAATACCACAGCCTCACTCAATCTATGAACCATATCATTTTTGTTGGGTATAGGATACCTAATCCATTCTAAGACCTTATTCAAGGGCTTACAATTGATAACTAGGCGGGGGGTTCCTCTCTCAATCTCAGCATTTTTTTGAACATAGAAAGCAGCACAAGACCAGGGGGACTTGCTATTCCTGATGAGCTTTTTCTTAAGCAAATCATGGATTTCTTTTTTACAAAATTCAACAATCTCAGCATTCATCTAAATAGGGCCAGCTTTACTGGGAATGTTCTTTTCATCAAAATCTTTAATATAAGGCAAGTTAACAATATGTTTTTTTTTCTATGCCAAAAAGCATTAGGAACATCCGAGCAAACATCACCAATCAAATTTTTTTGAAAATTATCAATTTTTTATTGTAGCAATTTATCAGAAAGTTGTTCAGCAATTCTTTTGTATCGTACTTCTTATTTAAGGAAATTAAGATGTTTGGTTTTAGCATGAATCAGATTTAAAGCATCATCAGTATCAATTTCAAATTTTAAAGCAAATTTGAATTTTACTTTCTATCCAAAAGGATCAGTAGTAATTCCATCACGCTTAACAAGAAAAGGATACAAAGCATTTATAAATGGAAGTCCAAGAATCACTTTATCAATCATGTTTTTAACAAGAACAGAGGGAATCTTGAAACAAACATTATCATGACGAACATGAGCATTATTCAATTCATATTTAATCTTCATTTGAGTACCATTAGCAGAAACCAATCTTTCAGTTGATTTTTCAAAATATTTGGAAGGGATTAATCCTTCCTGCTTTCACCTACTACTAAAGGAACTGCTTTCAAAGGAAGAAGTAATGCAGCAAAGACACAAAAATGTAACACAAGAGGTGGAAAAGGTAGCTATGGGAGGAGAGGTAGTCATAGGGACAAGGGCAGTCAATGAAGCAAGGACAGGGCAGCCATAGGGTTATATATGTTAATTAAGTGTTAGTTTAATATTTTGTAAACAAGGACAGGACAATGTGTTAGTTTATATGCTGTTGGGGTTATATGATAAAGTGTTAGTTTATATGCTATCAAAACATTGTTGGGGTTTGTGTTATTTTTGTAAGTTTTGTACCAAATGCATTATATGCAATGGTCATGGCAGGTGCAACTATTTTGTGATTGTTGTACCAAATGCCTTATTTTGACTGGTGTTTGATGAAAGACAATATTCAATACCACTTTAAGTGTGTAGGCAAATTCCCAACTTAATGACAGGTGTTTTATATGATTATTTTGAATAGTTGTTGTCATGTGGTTGATTATTACAGTTGAATATAGCAGGTTTATGTGTGTATGTGTTGAATACAGTAGTTTATTATTTTGAGTAGTTGTTGTCATGTGGTTGATTATTGCAATTGAATATAGGTTTATGTGTGTGTGTGTGTGTATGATCAATACAGCAAGTTTATTATTTTGACTAGATGGCATTGCAATTGTCTTATTTTGCAAGTTGAAAGATGGTTGTCATGCACTTTCAGCACAAACACCGACACAATTCACTTTAAACAATTTTAAACAATGGACTTTAAACAATTCATTTTCAACACAATTCACTTTACACAATGCACTTTCAACACAACAACAAACACAATTCACTTTAAACAATTCATAGCATCCAACAAAACACAAGACACAAGTTGCTAATTCACTTTAAACCATAGTGCTATTACAAAACAAAGTGGCTTCAAGCCAACATTGGCCAAATAAGAAACTACTTATACATTACAACCCGCCAGGCAGACACAATCTCATCATTCCAACATTCTCACTTGAGCCAAAAATAAAAAAATAAAATAACCAAAAAAAAAGCCATGAAATAATTAGTACAATTCTGGACTTTCTCTCTTACTCTAAAACTTTCGATGCTATCTCATCATTCCAGCCCAAACACCAAACACAATTCACTTTAAACAATGCATTTTAAACAATGCACTTTAAACAATTCATTTTCAACACAATACACTTTCAACACAAACACCAGACACAATTCACATCATCTAACAAAACACAAGACATAAGTTGCTAATTCACTTTAAACCATAGTGCTATTACAAAAAAAGTGGGTTCAAGCCAACATTGGCCAAATAAGAAACTACTTATACATTACAACCCACCAGGCAGACTCAATCTCATCATTTCAACATTCTCACTTAAGCCGAAACAAAAAAAATAACATAACCAAAAAAAAAAAAAAAAAGCCATGAAAGGATTATTACAATTCTGGACTTTCTCTCTTGCTCTAAAGCTCTCACTGCTATCTCTTTGGCTTTAACAGACTCAGCTCAAAACTTCCTCTCCCTCTCAGTAGCTTTTACTGCCCTTTCTTGAGCAATTTTTGCCATTTAGGTAGCTTCTGCTGCTATTTGGGTAGCTATTCTTTCCCTTTCATTTGCAAGTTGCAGCTCACTCTGCAGCATAGATAGCTTTTGTTGCACCAAAGTGGTAGCTTCATTCCCACGTATACAAGTGGGATTATCAATCCAATGAAAGAAAGGGCACTTGGGATCAACGTGTTCATAAATTTAATTAAACATATCACTTTCCAAACTCACTTTAGTCAACTAGATTAACTAAAAACTAAACTTACCTTATATCAGCTACAACCTAGACACCTTCTCCCAAAATTATCCACTATCAGACTTGTTCTCAGCACAAAAGTCTCATATGAACACATATGCCTGCTTGAACTTGAGTAATTTCCACTCGAAGAAGACATTGCTTATCAACTTCTACCCAAATGTCCTGTGAATCAAAGCTACACATCAATGGACTTCTGTCCAACGAACCAATCTTTCAAAAGGTGAAAACCCAACCCAAATAAAGCAGAAATTTCATACCTGATTTGCTATATCTTCGAATCAAAAATGCCTTAAGACAACCCAAAGTCAAAATGTCTGAGATGATGAAATTTTATGAAACACATGCAAAAAAATAAAAAAAACCCAACTCAATACAAAGATTTTTCATGATTCTAGGGCTCGTGAGGGAAGTATTTAAGGGAAAGTAGTTTTGATCCATCTTATATTGTGATTTCTATTAATAACGTGTTTTTCTAACGTTTGGGGGTGGGGTGGGTAACAGGGAGCAAACAGAATGAAGTTCGGGTGGGCAAAGTGTGAAGTTTTAAACCACGGGTAGGCAAAGTGCAACGAACCAATCTTTCAAAAGGTGAAAACCCAACCCAAATAAAGCAGAAATTTCATACCTAGTTTGCTCTATCTTCGAATCAAAAATGCCTCAAGACAACCCAAAGTCAAAATGTCTGGGATGATGAAAATTTTACGAAACACATGTAAAAAAAAAAAAAAACTAGCTCAATACAAAGATTTTTCATGATTCTAGGGCTTGTGAGGGAAGTATTTAAGGGAAAGTAGTTTTGATCCTTCTTATATTATGATTTCTATTAATAACATGTTTTTCTAACATCTGACGGTGAGGTGGGTAACGGGGAGCAAACGGAATGAAGTTCAGGTGGGCAAAGTATTAAGTTTTAAACCACAGGTAGGCAAAGTGCAAATGGGCCAAAGCACAGGTGGGTTTACTATAATTTCTCCTTTTTAATAAAATAGAATGTGTGGTGATCTTTGTTGTGTGGTGATTTTTATTAAGTATATGTGATTAGTTTTTTTTTTTTTTTTTAGTTCATTAATATATATTTTTTTTGAGTAAAAGTTCATTAATATTAGATTATTAGTATTTTGCACTCATTAACTCACTTGACACAAATATTAAAAAACTTAAGTGGACATATCGCACAAACTTAAGTATATAAATAATTATAGAGTGGTCCCCACATAAATTTAGACACATGGCGCAAAATTGGATTCTAATTTCAAATTCTAATTGAACTTTCTCTAAGCTTTGCCTATTAATATATATATATATATATATATATATATTCCATTCCTTTATGATAATTTCATTCTATTCCATTCATTTATGAACTTCCAAACAAAGACTTCAAAGTGAGACATATAATGAGAAAATTATCTAATAACATAATAAAGCATGAGATAAAATGTAGCAAAATATAGAAAGAGAAACATGGTGTTTACCTACCATTTTTATTCTTACTTAGTGGAAAATTTCTCTAATTTTAAGTAGGGTTATAAACATACTGAGCCATTTATTCATAATAATTTGGATTCAACTCAAGAAAACGTTTGTTCATATTCGTTTATTTAGCAAATGAGCCATCTCCAATCCAAGAATATACTTTTATGAAGTGGAAATCGTTAGTCTTGTAAGTTCGTCCAGATGGAGCTGGGTCCTCATCATTGTCTCTGCAAATGTGGAACAATGGCTCCCTTAAGATGGTCATCGGTGTGGTGCCTGCCACCACGCCTCCGATGCCAAAGTCAGTATATAGAAGTTTTTAGAGAAAAATAAGAGAGGACCGAATATCAGAGTATCTATGAATACTTTTGGGTGAGTCTATGTACCTGCTTTATCTCTAATCAGAGTGTATATATACAGCTTCAAGGTTCCTAGCTGTTGGGGGCCTTAATTGTGGCTTTAGTGCCCTTTTTGTAACACCTTAGGGCTCATGAATATGGGTTTTGATGAGGTTCCAATGGTCTGCTAACTGTTGGGTAACTGTTCAAGGTATTGAATGCTCTTATTAATGGCTCTCTTGTGTTCGTCCGTGTCGTGACAAGGTGGACGAGTATATTTGATGAGATCGTCCAAGGAAGTTGAATTCGTCAGTCCCATCAACTGCCCCCCGGGTTCTGTGGTCGTCGTGACATGTCATGACGACCATCAGAAGATGAAAGGTTTTCTGACTGGACATGGTTCTTGGAATTTCGCTCCACATTTAATGCATGGTGGCGGCGCCACATGCGTCGTGGCCATGTGGCGGGTTTTGACAAGTGGAGTTTAATGCTCCAATTGTGTGACTCTTGGGTTTCCCGCTGAATTTCAGTTTTTTGTGCCTTGGTTTTTAAACTTCCCTTCTTTTCACTTCCCTTTCACTTTTCCCAATCTCTCAATCATTGTTCTGTGTTTCTTCTTCTCCACTTTACTCTTATGATTTTCTTTGGACCTCTGCACTCTTGTGGCTGAGCTGTGGTTACTTCTTTTAAGGTATGTTTCTCTTTTCCTTTTCCTTTGCTTTTCTATGGCATAGACGAATAGTGCTTAATTTCTGATTTTTGCTTTTGTTGTTGTTGTTGTTGGTTTTTTTTTTTTTTTTTTTGGGCTTTTAGGATTATTTTCCCTTTTCCCCTGTTCTTGGTTTTTCCATGGTTAGTAGCTCTGTGGTTAGGATAGCTTGCCCTTCAATTTCCTTTCTTTTTGCTCATTTGGGGGCTTCCTTAGGTGTTTCCCGCAGCTTTGTCCCTTTAGTTGGAGGGTTTGTCTTTGAAGGTAGTAGCTTGAGTGTCGCGTTGGCTGATTTGCTTCCCTTGCTCAGTCAGTCACTTGATTGGTTCGGGGGTTTAATGAGTGGGCAGGGAACGATGTTTGAGGTGAGATCGAGTGAGCTTGAAACTGAGTTGTCATCTAGTGACGATCCCGTGGGTGGGGACACCGCTATCTCCGTCCCTTAAGAGGTTAGGGCTTTCCATGCCCTTGGGGAGGCGTGTGGTTTGGACGGTGAGACACTTTATAGATTTAGAGATAGATTCCAATTCCTTGATAAAGTTAGGGTTCGTCTTCCTCATGAGGAGGAACGAGCCTGCCACTTCTCGGTTGGGGAAGTATGCTTCTACGAAGCTACTTTCCTGATAGATTACCCGTCCACCCATTTATTATAGAGCTTTTAGGACATTTTGGTATTGCTCCTGGGCAACTTATGCCCAATTCGTGGAGATAGTGGTAAGCTGTATGGAGATATGGCTGGCTGCTACGGATGGAGACATGATTAGGGTGTACGAGCTTGTTTACCTGTACCGTTTGAAGGGGTCTAAGGAGCATGGGTATTACGAACTGGTGCCGTGGGAGAGGAGGAATAGGATCGTCCAAGATCTACCTTTGTCATTCAAATATTGGAAGTCCCGGTTCTTTTTTGTGTCCGGGGATGATTGGGAGACTCCCTCTGATGAGGTTTGGGGTGATCTCCCTAGGTTGCTCTGTCGATAGGGAACCCTGAACTTAGGTGCGTCATTATTTCTTCTAGTCTTTTAACCCTCATTCTTTTTGTGTTCATTTTGTCGTCACTAACTCTTCTGTCCATTGTCTTATGCAATTAAGAGGTGGCCCAAATTTAAGAGCAGGTATAAAAGACACGTTGAAAAGGCCATTGAGTATGCGAGGACGATCGAAGATTTTGATGATCTAGTTGACCCGTAGACTCTAGCCTTTTACTGAATTGGTCCAAAGCCATTTGCTTTTGTCCTTTGAAATATTGAGATTGAGGAGAAAAAGAGTAAGTGTTAAGTTTGTCCATGCTGCTCCTCTCCTTTTCCTTTTTTTATTATTATTATTTTTTTTTTATCAAGTGTTTTCTTTGTGTAGGAATGACGATTAAGTTTAACCAAGACATGTACACGAAAATGAGATTGAAGAAGAACAAGCCACTGTCCAATCTCGGGAAGAGGACAGTGTGTGTCGTAGGTAAAGGGCCCCCTGTCACTCCAGCTATCCCCAGTACTGAGATGACGAAGATAGCTTCTCTAGTCACTTCGGTTGAGGAGATCACTACTCCCATCCCGAAGAAACCACGCTTGGCCGACAAAGGAAAGGAAAAGGCTGATTCTTGTCCGTCCAGTGTTTAGGACAATGCTGGGCTGGCAGTGGAGAGGGCGAATAAGGTCATCACTGTTGAGGACTTGAAGGTTTTCTCTGGTATGCCTTCCAACGAGATTGTGACTCTTCATGTCCACAAACTCGTTCAGGTAATGTACTTGTGCAATTTCAACCCTTTCTTTCTCCTCTTTTTTTCTTTTCTTATCATCCTAAAGGTTTCAATTTTCTTTTCAGGTGTTGGGGGAGAGTCTTCATATCACCTCAAAGTACCTCACTCAGGAAGCAAAGGTTGCATCTATGATGTCCAGGATGGAGGCTCTAGAGGCGGAGAACTCCAAACTAAAAAAAGACCTAATTGTTGCCATGGACGAGGCCAACACCATCAAGGAAAAGGCCAAGACCTTGAGTGACGACCTTAGAGTCGAGTAGCAGCTAACTCTTAACAAGGACGAGCAACTTTTGCCTGCTAAGGAGAAACTCAAGACCATTGTTGCGAAGACCGTTGAGGCTTTGCAGTCGACTGATGAGTACAACATAATGCTCTTCAGTTGGTATTACAAAGGTTTTGAGCTTTTAAGGAGGTACTTCGTCAAGCACCCTACTAGAGTGGATTTGGAGAACCTCGATCTTGAGGAAGTGGACAAGGAAATGGCTGCTGATGAGGCCTCCTAGTCCACGGCTCCTGAAGGTGATGCTCCCGAGAATGCTCCTTTGCCTCCAGCAAATGGTAACCCAGCTCCAGATGCTTGAACTTGTTACTTGTCTTTTTCTTTTTGTTTTCTGTTTTGGGTGCACGGTGTATTTTGGGCCTTTTTTAATTTTAATTCTAGAACAATATTTTTATTCTAATTTAAGAACAATGTTTTTAGCCCAGCGTTTATGGGCTTTTAATTATATTCGTGATTACATACTTACTTGTTTGTATTCTCGTCTTTGCATGATCCCCGCTTGCTTCAGCCACTTAGTTGCTTCATCTGCATTGGTACCTTGTATTTAGTTAAAATTTCTGTTGTGACTTGCCCTTTTGAAGGGGAATTGACCCGTCAGTAACTTGCACTCGTCTAGGCGAAGTCTTTGTTAGCCAAAATTTCTTTTTTGTGACTTACATTCATGTAAGGGATTTTATTGTTTTTATGTCTTCGTCAGTAATTTACATCCGTCTAGGCGAAATCTTGTTACTTAGCCGTTTTTTATGACTTACACCCATTTAAGGGATCTTGTCATTTTTGGTTTCGTCAGTAACTTACATCTGTCTAGGCGAAATCTTGTTACTTAGCCATTTTTTATGACTTACACCCATTAAAGGGATCTTGTCGTTTTTAGCTTCGTCAGTAACTTACATCTGTCTAGGCAGAATCTTGCTACTTGGCCATTTTTTGGCTTTTAAACTACTGCGTTTGTTTGCATTAAGTCATTGGCTGAATAGTTCTTTTATTGCTTTAAAAAATGAATACAATTGTCTGTTACATCTATTGGTGGTACTTCTTCAAGTGGTCAATGTTTTATGGTTGTGGAAGTCTCTGCCCAACTAAGGTCTCCAAGTGATAGTTGCCTTGTCTGGAGTAATGGACGACCCGATAGGGACCTTCCCAGTTTGGGCCGAGTTTCCCTTGGGTAAGGTCTTTGGTTGCCGAGGTGACTTTACGTAAGACAAGGTCCCCGTGTCAAGTCTTTTGAGCTTCACTCTCTTGTTGTAGTACTCAGCCATCTTCTATTGGTATCTTGTCATCTTGTTAGAAGCTCCATCTCTGACCTCGTCCAAGCAGTCCAGGTTGACTTTCAGTTGCTCGTCGTTGCTTTCCTCGTGGAACATCTCTCGTCTGTTGCTAGTTATACTCACCTCGACCGGGATTACTGCCTTGGTGTCGTAAGTGAGTCTGAAGGGGGTTTCTCCTGTTGGGGTTGTTGTTGTAGTCTTGTAAGCCCATAAGACATTGGGCAATTCCTCAGGCTAGACCCTCTTTGCATCGTCCAACCTGACTTTGATGATCTTGAGTAGTGTTCGATTAGTCACCTTCGTCTGTTCGTTTGTTTGTGGATGTCATGGGGATGAGAACTGGTTTTTGATCCTTAGACTTGAATAAAAATCCCTGAAGCCTTAACTGTCGAACTGCCATCCATTATCTGATATGATCGTCCGTGGAATCCCGAAGTTGCAAATTATGTTCTTCCATACAAAGCTCTTGATTTTTGCTTCAGTGATGGTTGATAATGCCTCTGCTTCAACCCATTTTGTGAAGTAATCGATAGCGACTAGTTAAAACTTTACCTGCCCCTTACCTCGGGGTAGTAGGTCGATGATGTCAATTCTCCATTGTGCAAATGGCCAAGGGAAGGCTATCGCCGTCAGTCTCTCAGCTGGAAGGCATTGGACATTCCCAAACCTCTGGCATTTGTCGTACTTCTTGACAAGCTCCTTTGCGTCTACCTACATAGTAGGCCAGAAGTAACTTGTTCTGATAAATTTTCTTACCAAGAACCTGGGGCCTGCATGGTCTTCACAAATCCCTTCATGGATCTCTTCTAGGATATACTTGGCTTCCTCTTCATCAACACACTTCAAGTAGGGCATGAAAATGTCTCTCTTGTACAGAGTGTCATTCAGGATCGTGAATCTGGCTGCTCTCTTCTTGACCTTCCTGGCCTCCTCGACGTCCTGTGGAAGGTGTCCATCTTGAAAGAAGGATATGATTGGGGTCATCCAGCTACTTGTGCCCTGGATTGCAAATGTAGAGACTTCTTCAATGCTGGGGTGTTTTTGGACTTCCATCTCTGAGTCCGTGCTCGTTGATCTTTCTTCTGACGATGCTAGCTTCACGATCTCGTCTACTATCATGTTCTGGCTTCTGGGGATTTGCACGAATTCCACCTTATCAAACTCCTGTGTTAAGTGCTTCGTCAGCCTGAGGTATTTTTGCATTCTCTCCTCTTTTGCTTCATATTCCTCCTTTATCTGTCCTATTACCAGCTTAGAATCACTTTAGAGGAACAAGTTTTTGGCTCCTAGTACTTTTCCGACCCTTAGCCCCGTCAATATTCCTTCGTACTCGACTTCATTATTGGTGGCCAGAAATTTTAATTGAATCCCATATTTAAGTGTTTCCCCGTCTGGGGTGATGATGATGACCCCTACTCCTTCCCTCTTTTGGGCTGACGAACTATCAGTTTGTATCATCCATCGTTCTACTTTGTTGGGGAGGCTGTCCTCGTTTGGGATGGTGAACTCGGCGATGAATTCCGCTAATGCTTGCGCTTTAATAGCCGTCCTGGGATGGTACTCAATGTTGAACTGGTTAAGCTCGATGGCCCATTGGACCATTCTCCCTGCTGCCTCGGGCTTGTTCATGGACTTCTTAATTGGTTGTTCCGTCATTACCAAGATGGGGTTCGCCTAAAAATAGGGTCGTAGCTTACGTGAAGCTACTATTAATGCAAATGCAATCTTCTCAATCCTTGGGTACTTGGCTTCTACCCCTTGGAAAACTTGGCTAACATAGTAGACCGAGAGCTGTTTCCTGTCCTCTTTTCACACCAAGGTTGCACTCACGGCTGTGGCTGATACTGCCAGATACAAATACAAGTTTTCTCCTTCCTTAGATGGACTTAGGAGGGGTGGATTGTTTAGGTAGCGCTTGAGTTCTTGAAAAGTTGTTTCACACTCGTTAGTCCAAGCAAAAGCTTGCTTCAGTCTCTTGAAGAAGGGTAAGCATTTGTCCGTCGTTCTAGAGACGAACCTGTTAAGTGTCGTTATCCTTCCTGTGAGTTTCTGGACTTCCTTGACGGTCTTTGGTGACGTCATATCGAGTATGGCTCGTACCTTCTTTGGGTTTGCTTCTATCCCCCTTTGGGACACCATGAACCCCAAGAACTTCCCCGAGGCTACTCCAAATGCACACTTACTAGGGTTCAACTTCATCTGGTACTGTCTGAGTATGGTGAATGTTTCTTTGAGGTCGTCTAAATGAGCAAGCTCTTCCTTACTCTTGACGAGCATGTCATCCACATATACCTCCATATTTCTCTCGATCTACTTGCTAAACATTTTATTCACTAACCTCTAGTAAGTTGCTCTTGCATTCTTCAGTCTGAAGGGCATTACCCTATAGCAATAGAGCCCTTGGCTCGTGATGAAAGCGGTTTTCTCATAGTCTTCTTCAGTCATCTTTATCTGATTGTATTCAGAGAATGCATCCATGAATGTCAGTAGTTTATGCCCTGCCGTGGAATCCACTAGCTCTGCAAATGTGGAACAATGACTCCCTTAAGATGGTCACCAATATAGTGCCTGCCACCACGCCTCTGATACCAAAGTCAGTATATAGAAGTTTTTAGAGAAAAATAAGAGAGGACTGAATATCAGAGTATCTATGAATACTTTTGGGTGAGTCTATGTACTTGGTTTGTCTCTAATTAGAGTGTATATATATAGCTTCATGGTTCCTAGCCGTTGGGGGCCTTAATTGTGGCTTTAGTACCCTTTTTTTAACGCCTTAGGGCTCATGAATATGGGTTTTGATGAGATTCCAACATTCTGCCAACTGTTTGGTAATTATCCAAGGTATTGAATACTCTTATTAATGGCTCTCTTGTGTTTGTCCGTGTCGTGACAAAGTGGACGAGTATATTTGATGAGATTGTCCAAGGAAGTTGAATTTGTCAGTTCCATCATACTTCAATAGTAATAAACGAGCAAAAGTCAAATATTATAATGTACTTATAAACAAGTTTGTTAGTTTGAAATTCGATTTAAGTATATATAATGTTATATTATATATTTACTGATTCATGTATAAAAATCTATATGCATAGATTTGAGATTAAATTGTGTAAAGTTGTGAATAAATTCATAAATTATAAGATATCAAATTATTATTTGTAATATATTTATATATATATATATAATTTTAATTATATGAATTTAGCTTTTATAAATTAATAAATAAAAATCACTCTATTTAATTGAATAGAATAATATAATATTTTAGATACTAATTATTAGCACAAATTTGTGAAGGAGTAAAAGATTTTAAGCGTGGAGTTTAATATATATGAAAAAAGAATAAGTTAATTAAATAGCAATTGAACAAACTTGAGTTTATTCGACAAGAAAATGAACAACTTAAACTTGATTTGTGTTCAAAATAAAATTAAATGAATAAAAAAATCCTAAAATTTTACCATTTGAACTCAACTTGATCAGTTTACAAATTACAACCTCAAATCTAACTTTTGACATGTAAAATCCTAAATTCTCATTGCGAATTCAGAACATGTATGATAAGTCGTTCATAAAATAATCAAAGTTAATGTTTTTAACATTTAGATTTATTTTTTAAAAACAACACTAAAATTTTATATGACATGGTGAAACGTACTTGCCAACCGCTACTATTAATTCATGGGCATGAGGTGGATTGATTTTGGGGACCAACCACCAAGTTGGAGTTCTTGGGTGGGTGGGTGCTGTTCATCTCACATCATGATCATTAAATTAAGCGGGTTGGCATGAGTTTGGGGTTTCATTCCCACTTGATTTATTGGAGTGGTGATAATATGGGCCCAGAGTTTTACTTGGCTTCATAGTCCAGACGTGCCAACAATAATAAGTTTGTATTTATTGGAGTGGTGATGATATGGATAGAAATTATTTCTCCAGCGCTTTTTTTTTTTTTTTTTTTTTCAGCTCTTTTTGCACTGTTTATAAGATGAATAGTAATTTAGGCTTGTGAACAATAATCCACACGTGAACAGTAATTTTTTATTTTTTTTAATTGTTTTGAGTTTTCAGTAAAATAAACTGTATCTACAGTACATAAAACCAACAACATAAAAAATCTGAAATGGAGAATTGTTGTTTGTTAAGAAAAGTCTGTGATCGGAGGAATTGGATTCAGTCAGACTTGGCCTTCTGATATTACTTAATTGATATAGTGATATAGTTCTATTGGGAGCATGCTGATCATATGGTGTCGTGGTGTAGTTGGTTATCACGTCAGTCTAACACACTGAAGGTCTCCGGTTCGAACCCGGGCGACGCCATTAGATATTTTTCTCTCTTGCTTTTTTGTTTTTCTCCTTTTCATGTTTGTTCCCCCTTTTTTTTGATCCCGTCTCTTTTTGTCAATTTTTGATTGGTTGCTTAGTCCTTGTCAACGAGACCACGGCTTTCTTGTTGATCTCATTTAAGGATTATAATGGGAAGTATGGAACCTATGGCAACTTCTCAATTGCAACTGGATCCTAAAAGTTTCAAGTGCTCTTAAAAGTCGAAAGACAGTCTCCAATCGAGGTTAGGTAGATGCTTTCATAAGAGATGCAAATCCTATGGATATTAAATTCAAATCAGACTTAAATATGAGCTCTTGCTGCTCCTACCACGGAATAATGTTCTAATAATGCATGCTTTATACTAAAAGTATAAACTTTAATATCATCACAAGCTGTATTTTGTACGATTTATAGAGGTTATTCGCTTTCTCCTTTTTCATGTGTTCATTTCCTCTGGAAAAAAAAAAAATGTAGGAACTGGCAATTGCACAGAACGGTGAGGAAAAGATTGAAAAGGTCATGACATGACATGTAACCTAACAGTACTCTCTCACAGACTAATACCCATCATTTAGTTCTTCCTCACAATAAAGATGACAATGGTGGCTTGAATCCAAAAAGAAGGCACAATTTCATGCATTATTTGTTACATCATTCACAATGATGGTGGTATAATTGCTAAAATGATATTTTAGCAACCAAAACGCTAAAATGTAGGCTACAATAATGATTCTATAGTTTTAAAAAATGACAATTAAGTTACCGTAAATTGACAAAGATGACAGCTTATTGTAGTTACAAACTTATAAAAAATTAATATTTTATTTTCTCTCTCTTCTTCTGCTTAAAATATTTTTTTTCTCTCTCTTTCTTCTCTCTTCAAAGCATCCTCCGTTGTTGTTGTTGTTGGGTTTTTTTTTTTTTTTCTCTCTCTCTCTCTCTCTCTCTCTCTCTTGCCCACCTCCTCTAACTCAAACTCTCTTAACAAAATGCGAGATTAGGATGGTTCATATCAACACTGCATGAGCTTGTGGTGGCGGTTGAGATTGGCAACGATGGTGTTCGGGTGGTTGAGATTGCCGACAGACGGTGGTTGCTCCTCTTCCCTTCAATTTTTTTTTTTTTTTTAACTTCTTTTGCTATGGCCAAAAATCTCTCTTTCTTATGTTGTGTTTAGTTATTGATTGATTTAGGTTTGGGTTTGAAAGGTGGGATTTTGTGGTGGTTATCGGTTTGATTTTGGGTTGGGGTTTACGATGGTGGTAGGTGGGTGAGTTTTATTTTATGCAGTGGCTGGTGGTTGAATGGGTTTCAGTTCATAGTGGTGGATGGTGGCTTGGGTTTTAGTTTGTGTAGTGGGTGAGTTTCGGTTTTTCTAGGTTGTGTAGTAGGTGGTGGTTGTGGCTAGTTTAGCAGAGTTGGAGCTAGGTTAGAACTTAGATAGGTGGTTGTAATATAGGAGTTATGGCTTGTGGGAGGCAACAGTAGTGATTTTGGATTTTTTTTGGTGGTAATGACAAGCGGTAGCCATGAGTGGTGGGTTTGCTGGTTGTTTTTGCTTGGGAGAAGAGAGAGACGCATAGAGAAAGAGAGAGAAAGAGACGTGAGGGGAAATAAAAAAGAATTAAAAAAGAATAAAGAAATAATATTTAGATGAAGTAATAAAAAAATAAAACCTCTGATGTTAGGTGTATTGTAAAGTGAGGTGTCAAAAAAAAACATTTTGAGTTTCTAAAAGCTAAAAAATTTAGAACCATCACTTTGAATGCTCTTAGAAGCCATGCAATGTATACCTTCCAGCAATCACCCTGGAAGTGTACATTTTAGACCCATGCAAACCCAATAACAAGCCAGTTGGCTGGAAATTTCAACAGATTTACCACTGTCAACCTAGTTATACAAAGATCAATAAGCAGTAGTAAGCTAGTTCAATTTTTTCAATTTTGATATATGTGCAAAATCAAAATATCATTATTTCAAATAGGTTTTCCACTTAGGACCATCTGCTTCGCTGAATCTGCATTGAGGAAAAACCAAATATCCACATGATGGCAACCTATCTTATCTGATTGTATAATATTGCTAATCAAGTTGTAACAGCAAAGAAAAACACAACAATTAGTCCTACTTGCATGTCCCATCTTGGACTACTTCTCATATTACTCTTCACTTAAGAACCTCTCACAAGTTCGACTCCACAAAAAGGCTGGCTTGAGGATGCAATCCTGCTTCCTTCAGTGACGAAGACAGTTTCTCTGGGCCATAAACGACCCGAGGAAAGTTAGAGACAAGGCTATAATTCTCAGTTTCTAAACAGCCCAAAGAATCAACATAGTCATATAGAGATTGAATTGTTGAAGTACTGTGGAACCTCCTCTCCTTGCGTTCTCCATTAGGAAACCGTACCAAAACCTGGTTCAAGTAAAACACACAAAGGCATATCAGGTTTGGTGAATTTTAGTGAAGTCATATATCCAAACTACTGAAAAAGGAATCAGAAGAATATATGTGATGTAAGTGCAGACAGAGAATTTTATTAGATAATGCCTTCATAATAATAATAGTAATTTAACGAGGGAAGCAGGGGGGATGGGATAGGATGGGGGGATCGTTAGCAAATCATAAAGAACAAAATCATCTTTGTACAAACTCGAGGTTTTTACCTGTGTCACATTAGGTCCTTTCTCAGGTTCATCACCAAGAGACAAAGCTTTCTCCTGCCTCATTCTTGCTAATGCAGCCTCTTTCTCTGCAGCTTCACGTGCTGCTCTTTCAAGAGCCTCTTCTTCCTCCTTACGCTTCCTCTCAGCTTCAGCAGCTTCCCTCTCGAGGCGTTCTTGCTCTTCTCTCTTCTGGCGTTCCCTAGCCTGATGCAACATAATAAAATGATAAGTCACTGCAAGAAAAGTTGCAACATAGTTCTTTCTAGGAAGTAAGACTTGGCTAGTAGGGAGAAAAGGGAAAGGAAGCATGCCATATGGGCCACACCAAACTGCATGACACAAGCAAAAACCCAGGTTAAAAGAGTTGCATACTTGATCAGCTTCAAGTGCTGCTTGGTAAGCAGCATCTTGCTCTTCCCTTAAGCGCATGTTGGTTCTTCTTTCTTCCGCTTCAAGTCTTCCTGCAACAAGAACAGGGGCACTTTCTTCAAGCACTTTCTGTAATATCGAGAGCATTTCTTCAGGAGATTTTGGTCCCTCAACCTGCAGAACATGAAATGATACACCAGTAAGTCCACGTTAAAAAAGAACAAGTTTTCCTATACAAAGGCAGTTTGATGAAGGGAAATTGCAAATATAGTGATTACGAAAGAACAAGTTGTCCTGTGCAAGGTAAGGAAAGGAACATTGATGAGAAGGGAGATTGCAAATATAAAGTTCAATGAAACCAGAACATATCACCATTAATCATTCACAAGAACCTTCATAATCATTATAATATGAGCAAGACAAGATACTTGAACATGATTTAACAAACACCTAACGTAGAGTGAGGTAAATGGACTTTCATAGAATTGTTTTTGCTAGTAACTTTCATAGAATTGTCTTAACACCTCTAATGAAGTGGTTGGCTGTGACACCATGAGAAGAAGAAAAAAGAAATCTAATGAAGCCATTAAATTGAGCTTTTAATGTCCATCATATGTTGGCCCCTTAGATAGATAAGAAAGGGTTTGGTTTCCAGCATAAGATAATGTGAAGGAAATTTTTATAACTATATTGTTATCTATAATTTGACAGAAACCAGTTGTTGGACTTTGTATAATAGGAAGAGCAGCAAACAGCTCCATCATATCTCCTATGGATGAAGAGAAGTATATAGACAAAAAGTAGAAGAGCCCTAAGTTGGTCTTAGCTTCTTAATTTTTCATACTACTCCCTCTATGATGTTGCCAAACCCTTTATGCCTCTCCACCACATACCTAACAACTAAAGGACTAACATATAAAGGTGGAATCCCTTATTTATGTTGATGTCTTAGTTTCAGACCATATTCACCACTTTCATCAATCAATCCTCTACCTTCCCACCCAAGTAACATGCTTATCTCATCTTTTCTTTTATAGGTAAAATAACATCACTAAAAAAACATGAAAATGATGCAACCTAAGTAGACGGGATGTCTAAAAGGAAGACCCAAATAGGGAGAAAGGAAAAATACAGAATTATGATCCTAAATTCAAATCAACAATTAAAGCTAACAAATCTGAAGAAGTAGATCACTGCCAGCCTAACTCCCTTGCATGTTAAGACTGCAAAACAGAAACTTCAGCTGTACTATTGTGAGTTCTTTGCTTTACCAATAATAATAAAATAAAATAAAAAAATCTATTGCGAGTGCTTTGCTTTCAAAAGTACATGTGTCACTTTCTCTCCAAAAACTCAACATGTAGGCACAAAGGAACAGCCCTCCAAATTTCGGACTGGACATTTTCCCCCCAAAAGCCCTTTCAATAATGAATCAGTCTCTAGCTCACCGCAAATGAGCACAATACAAGTGACCATAAATCTCTAGCTACCTCTCAATGTAGAAAGAGATGACCTATGAAATCCAAATTAGCTTTGAAAAAATTACACCAATCAGTAATTATTATGTCCCAACACAATCCTTGGTGTGCAATGTGAAGGGTTGAAACTCCTCCTCATGTTGGCTTCTTTTTTTAGTCCACAATGAAAGGGAAGATTTCAACAATTGACAATTTGAGGAAAATGGGTATTATTATTTCGGATTGGCGGCGTATGTGCAAGTTCAATAGGGAGATTATAGACCACCTTTTCCTGCATTGTGATGTAAATATAGAGTTATGAGCTTTCATATGGATACTCCCAGGAATTGGTTGGATGGTGTAAAAGGGTACCAGAGTTGGTCTATATGGCAAAAAACAGTAGTTAGGTAGCTCTAGGAGTTGATGAATTCTAGGAGCCCTTCAATAGAAAATGAAAGAGATGATGAAGTCCAGAGATATAAGGACTTTAGAAGTAAATATCTCAACTTAATGACGCTAAATTCTTGTCCCAATAAGCACTACGTTTTCTCCAAATACACCTGTTAGACACAATGAAACCACTTTCAATATCCTCCAATACCTTCTCCTACCAGACCACCCCTGCCAAATTTTTAACATCTCCCACACTGAAAACTGTATCACCTAAGAAACACCAAATAAACAATATCATAAACCACAATTCCCAAGCCACTTCACAATGTAGGAAAAAAAAGGATTCACATCCTCCCCATATCTTTTACAATAAAGCACCACTCCATGATAATTATACCTCACTTTTGAGTGGAAAGACCATCCAATTGTTCATCTTAAGTTGTAGCTAGTGGGAACACTATTCGAGTTGCAACAAGCTCATTTGCCATCTTCCAGTCTAGTTTTAGACATTTTTGTGTTTATAGATAGTTTGTTTATTGGGTTTTTTTCCCTCTTTTTTCTTCTCTAGAGTGTCCGTGGTTTATTCACTGTGTACTTGGGCCTCAACCTTCTTTTTATATCAATGAATTTCTTTTCTTACTTTTTTTTTTATAAAATTAAAAAAAAAAAAAAAAGAAAAAAAAAAAGAAGAAGATACCCCGAGATACACTTGAGGATGGAGTAAATAATTAGACCTGATGACAGGAAATTCAGTCTAAAATAGGTGAAGGGTCTTCTGTTGCAATATGCCTGGACTAGTGGCATCTTAACGGGTTTTGTATTTTAAATATGGTACAAGAGTAGTATATGATGCTAGCAACATTAAGGCCAAAGCTTCAAGCTATGAAGCACGGAAACTTGATTTAGGGTGCTGTACATGTATCGTATCCGTGTCGTACTGGCTGTTTTATGTTATAATTTTTCAGAAATTGTTCGTGTCACCGTGTTGTACCCATGTCCGTGTCCGTGCTTCCTTTCAAGTGACTTGAAGGGTAAGGAATGGTGCTGGCCCCCTACTATATCAGATGCTTCAGTGAATTTTCAGTCTAAATTAACCATGTTGCAGAAAAAGCTGAAGACAGACCAATCTAGCAAGCATCTAAAACTGGCAGTTAATCAAGCTTAGATAGGTGCAATGCAATTAATCAAGAAGAGCTGTAGTAAACCGCTCTAAGCTAGCTTGATTCTCATTGACGATCATGAGATATGCCTTTATGCTCTAATCAGACAAGGGACTCAATGTTGTGGGGTTATGCAGGGGACTCAACCTGTGTACTTTACAGATATTTTAGGAGAGCAGAAACCACTTGTTCTTTAAATGTTCATTTACCACAACAATTTGGGGGAAGGTCATGGATATGTGCTTGATGTTCAATCATATCTCTGAATGGGATTGGTTGGTAGATTGGGGACTTAAAAGTTGGACTGGAAGGAGATCGAGGGCTATAATCTACAAACTGGCCTAAGGTTCTGCAGTTTATCAAATTTAATTCCAAATGAATGTTGTCATTCATGGTCCTCAATGCAAAACAGAGGAAAGTATGCTCCATTATATCAAATGGGAGGTGAAGTCTCGTGTTAATACGCAAGGAAATTTTAAGAAATCCTCTCTTGACAGATCGTTTTTTCATTCTTGGGGGATGTCAACCTTTGTTCTGCCTGATTTACATCAAAATGAGATGGCTTTGGTTTGGTACTCGCAGCTGCCATATGTTTATGCTTAGTACGCCTTTGTTTTGTATTTGTCATTTTGTCCTCAGAACTAGTCATCACATATGTTTTGTTAGACAGGCAGATGTATTTTTTACTTTAGTGCCTTGGTGGTTTTTAGTGTTCTGGGGTGTATTGAGCTTTTGGCTCTGGGTTCGTTTCAGAGTGTAGTATTTTGTAACTGAGCTTTTAGTGAGTTGTGCAAACAAAGTTTTCTTACTGATCAAAAAGAAGACTCACTCTACCATACAAATTCCATCAGCAACCAACAAAAACGTTCTACTGGAATTCACCTCTCCATAAACCTACTCTTGAATAGACCCATAATCTCAACTTTTGTAATAAACTGATCTATTGACACAAATAATTTAAAACCTTAATTTGTCATACACAAGCCTCAAACAAGATACCAATTTTTGTCTTAACCATAAGCTTGTGAGAACTTTTGCCATATTAAACAATAAGACAAGGCAAAAAGAGGTCAAGTCTATGCCGAATTCCAGTAGAGCTCTCAGAGAGGATTGGCTATCCATTGACAAGTAGCAGAACAAAACAGCAAAGCACTTATCATTGAAAAATAGGAGCATAACCTCCAACATTACATATACCAATATCCATTCCTCTTCCAACTATCAATTCTGCCATGCTTATTTTGCGACTAAACTCGAGATGAGCACTTCCTACTACAGAACAAAGAGGCACTACTTCAACCTACAATTTTATCTCCTCATCCCACAGAGCAAGAATGATTCTGTCACTGTCAAGCTTTGTTTGAAATTCAACCAAACAGTCTAATGACATGAAATTGTTAATTCCAAAGGACATGCTATGGTTTATTTATTTGGTATGTTTCACGTGCACCCGTTGAGTTTTGATCCCAAGACGTCATCATCCACCCTATGGGAGAAGGAAGCGACATTTACCTGTTTAAGCTGGAGCTCCTTGGCACATGGTATGGTTCAATTATGTATTCAACTGATAAAAAATTTCAATTTTAGTTTCCATATGTCAACAACAACTATCAAACCTTACTCCCAACCTTTGGGGGTTGGTTATGCTGTTATGGATCAACAACAAATTAGTCAGGTCGGCCACATGTATTGTTTTCCGCTATCCTACTCTATCCAAAGTCATACTCTATCACATCCTAAATTGACATGTCCTCTTTTACTATTTCTACTAATGTTATTTTTGGTTTTCTTCTATATTTTTTCATTCCCTCAACTTGAATCGATTCACTCTCTCGATGGTGCATTAATCACTCTCCTCTCCTCTGAATACGACCAATCTCTAACAACAAATTAACAAGAGCAGCTAAACAATTAGCTCCTAAGCAAATTCTATAGAGATCCAGATACCATAAATTCAAGTGGAACTTAAAACTGGTACGTACCTGCTGGAGCAATGCGATCCTCTGATTCGTAGCAGCCATTACCACAGCACAGAAAGGAAATCTCGAGGCTTTCAAGCTATTACTCATCTTGAACCCTTCGCTAGCTCTAATATTTCCTCCCCACGCCACGAAGTTCTCGTTCACAAACGCCGCTAAAGCCTCCGAACACAGCGTTCTCTCGCAGAACAAAGGCGTGTCAGGATGATCCGGCGAGTGCAAATACACAAACAACAGCTTGAACTCGTTCCTCGACCTCTGAAGCGCGTCCATGAACCCTTGGCTCACGAAATTCGGCCTCGTCATAGTCGTCGTACCGTAATCTCTCTCAAACGCCGCCACGAACTCCATAGCCTCCGATGCCGCAGCCGATAACGGAACCAACCGAGCCGACGCCTCGCTGTTCCGGCCCAAACCGGAGCCCAACCCAACCATTCCCATGGAATACGAGAGAACACCACCGGCGGCCCATAATCCAAGCCCAATCGCGCCGGAAATCAAATTTAGACTACCGGAAATCACCGAAATCGGCAGAGTCACGATCTTCCACGCCAAACCGGGTCCGGCAGCCGCTTCAGATCGCTCCGGTGCTCCAAAACGAGGAGGTTCTAAACTTGACCGCGTGACACCTCGACCTCCGCCATTGTCGCCGGAGGATGTAGCGACTGCCGGCGTGGATGTGGAATTCTCCGGCGGAGTGGCGGTGTTCGTGGAGGTGATGGACGAGATCGCGAGCTCGAGGTCCCAGCCATGAGCGGCGAGAATCTCCGTGCACAAATCGGGATCTTCGAGGCCCGTGATCGCTTGGAAATACGCTAATTTGTCGCCTACATCAACCATATCTGTACGGAAACCTAGCTCTCTCAAGAAATTAGGTGTTTGTATTCTTCAACAAAAAATGGTTCACAAATATCACAGTTCGTTACAGAAAGAGAATGAAATTTGAGTTTCTCTCACAAAAAATCGGAACGGAAGGGACTGACTGGAAGTCTGGAATGTTCTTTGAAAGAAATGGGATTGAAAAATGTACTAATTATTGATTATTATGATACATACTAGTTTGGCCCTTGGACATGACGGAATTAACTAAACTGCCACACTTTCAATGGCAAAGAAGACGAACCGAGTGGGTTCGTACGTGTATCTCAAACTCAAATTGTCTACTTAACCGACAACGGGGCAAAGGATAAACGACGCCGTTTTTGTATTGAACTTTTGTGGGCCAAGAAAATGGGATTGGGGAGCGCTTTTCAAAGTCTCCCGAAAGCTGAAGTTGTCCTGCGAATAGGCCCAATAGTCAAAGCCTGCTGTTTATCTTCTTTCGGCCAGAGCTTAACCAGTGGATAATAGGGGGTGAATCATGAAAATGAAATGCATTGGACTCACCCATATTGCTATTTATTACCTATGTACTAAAATATATGTGTGGTGCCAGAGAACTTATGACCCGGCTCACTTTTCATTAGGATCCAAGATCCGTGCTGAGGAGAATAGTTGTCGAGGACAAGTAGTGAAAGACCAAATAGCCAAAAGATGCAGTCGAGGATGACCCTGTTCTCGGCATCCCAAAATTTCAAAAGGAAGAGCGACATGTCGTCAAAGGTAGCCTCCAAAGCGCCCCCAGAAGAAAAGGCGAGTAGAATGAGACTCACAAGGGGTATGGAGTGGGGGTGGTTCAAGGTAAAGACGTCACCTCCGCATTGAATGCGCCTACAAACGTCCTAGCCATATTAATGGGAAAAGACTCCTGAACAGTGTAGTTTCGGTTATTGCAACTAATAGAAGGTAGGGGGAGGCGGCTGATGGGACAGATACTCGAGTAGGTACCTGCCTGATCAATATATGGAGGGTTAGGATCAACCGAGAAGGGCTATATAATGTAAAGGCTTATGCACCAAAGAAGAGGCCTGAAACCAAGGACCCAAAATAAGGAAAGGAAGAATAGGAACATTAAGCTTCATGGACAAGATCCACGGACAACCTTAGCACACCTCTATGCGTCCACCATGAGTACCATGATTATCCACTGTTCGGTGACTAAGGCCTAGCCTTCCAAACCCACGCTCTACAAATTATATTGTTTGGGCCCTTAACGTGCGAACCCAATACCAGTTTAGGGTCGTTGCAAATTGAGTCCTTACAATTAGCGCCGTCTGTGGGAAAGGCTTGTGCGTTGGCAGAGGCGGTGGATCAAGAAAGTCCCTCCATCACTTCCAGCAGCCCGTTGTTGTGCCCTGACATAAAGTTCCACTAGGGGCTACGCTTTGAAGCGTCAGTAGCGTGGACGGTTCTAGGGGCTTCCAACGTCAGATCAACGTCCCACACCTTGGCCGAGGGGCTAATCCCCTAAAACTTAAAGAAAAATCTAAGTTTTGGACAGAACCAAGGTATTGCATAGTCCCCGGACTCAAATCTATGGGGAAACCAACTACTTAAAGAAATATCTAAGTTTTGGACAGAATCAAGGTATTGCACGGTCCTCAGACTCAAACTTATGGGGAAATCAACTACTTAAGGAAAAATCTAAGTTTTGGACAGGACCAAGGTATTACATAGTCCTCGGACTCAAACCTATGGGGAAACCAACTACTTAAAGAAAAATCTAAGTTTTGAACAGAACCAAGGTATTGCATGGTCTTCGGATTCAAACCTATGGGGAAACGAACTACTTAAAGAAATATCTAAGTTTTGGACAGAATCAAGGTATTGCATGGTCCTCGGACTCAAACCTATGGGGAAACCAACTACTTAAGGAAAAATATAAGTTTTGGACAGAACCAAGGTATTGCATGGTCCTCGGACTCAAACCTATGGGGAAACCAACTACTTAAAGAAATATTTAAGTTTTGGACAGAACCAAAGTATTGCATGGTCCTCAGACTCAAACTTATGGGGAAACCAACTACTTAAGGAAAAATATAAGTTTTGGACAGAACCAAGGTATTGCATGGTCCTTGGACTCAAACCTATGGGGAAACCAACTACTTAAAGAAATATCTAAGTTTTGGACAGAATCAAGGTATTGCATGGTTCTTGGACTCAAACCTATGGGGAAACTAACTACTTAAGGAAAATTCTAAGTTTTGGACAGAACCAAGGTATTGTATGGTCCTCGAACTCAAACCTATGGGGAAACCAATTACTTAAAGAAAATTCTAAGTTCAAGCCTATGGGGAAACCGACTACTCAAAAGGAAATCTAGATACCCAGCTCGGCCTAACAACACACATGACATCTCGGATGATGCCTTTATCTCCCCAGAAATATGTTCAGACACAAGTTCAACGCCCCATGGGCGCGGGTAAGTTAGAATTCTGGGATATGATCCCAAATATATCATATGCACAACCATTCATACATGTTAAGATAACTAGTTCAAAAATCATGAGATTCGCAACAATAGTAAGTATCAGTAAGAGCAACTAACATGTAATTTAAAGGAAAAATGAACAAAAGAATTTCATATATGTGGTCAATAAGTTCAACTACAAGCAAACTATAAAGTTTTCAAAATAAAAGGGAAACTAGTTAATAATTAAACTAGAAACAAATACAAAGGTTGGTCAGGGCTTCTATTTCTTCAATTTTGTTTTGGCCACATCCTAGGAAGGCCGAGCAGGACTAGCTTCGGGGTCCTGGGAGTCATCCCCTTCTTGGGAAGGCTGAGCAGGATCGGTTTCGATGCTCTTGGGAACATCAGTAAGGCGAATTGCCTGTAGGGGCTGAACAAAGATGGCTGGCTCCTCGACACAAGAGATCTGAGCACTGACCATAGGCTCGGCACCCTCTTTAGGCATCTCGGGATTCAGACCTCCAGGTGCTTCCGTCGCATCATGAGGCTCTCTTCCTTCAATCGACTCGCCAGGAGGGACGATGATTTGAGTACCTTCTGATTGCGCAGCCCCTGCATCATGTGGATCGCTCGTAGTCTCGGAGCTGGTGGAGGCGGTCTCACAGATGGTTGGAGGATAAAATATGCTCTCCGCCTTCCACAAGTCGGATGAAACTTCCACCCCAGCTCGTTTGAGGGTCTCTTCCCAAATCTGGGAGCAGTATAGCCTGCATACTCCAGGAATTTGAGCTTTAAGGAAGGCCTGGGTTTCAGCCACCCTTGCCTCGTAACCTTCCTCCTCGGCCTTGTCCCTAGCCACTTCGGCCTCAGTTCTGGCAAACTCAGCCTCCTGCTTGGCCCTCACGGCTTCGTCCTTGGCAAATTCCGCCACGCTCTTAGTATTATTTGCCTCGATCAGTTGCTTCTTCAAATCGCTGATCTGCTCCTTAGCAATCTGCAATTGATCCTCGGCAGCGAGTAAGCGCTTTTTCTGTTCCTCGGCCTATGTTTGGGCACCAGTCAAACCTGCTGCGGTACTATCCCTGGCTCGGGCAGCCTCCTTTAAGTCCTCCCTAGCCTTCTCGAGGTCAGTCTCGGAAGCTTTGAGAGTCCGCGCAGCATCTATGTGTTTGGTGTGTTCAACCTCGGCGGCCTTACTTTGCCCTTTAACTTCTTCCTCCATCCTATAGGTGGCCTAGATAGCCTGTCAATTGAGACAATTATATTGTGAATGAAAATCCGGGAGCAAGAATTGATAGAGCCTTAGGTTTCAAGAGTCTTACCATACCCAAGTACCTCTTCGCGCTGAGGAAAACCTCTTGCATCCTCATATTCTTCAACTCCTCCATATCAGTAGGAAGCAGAATGGTCCTCCCAAACGCGTCGGCCACATAACCGCTATCACCGTCACCAAGGTCCCTCATGGACGCGTTCTCCAGCAATGGCTCCCCGTGGAGTATTGGGGCGGGAAGCCAAGCACTCGGCGCGGATTGGGTTTCGATCCCTTTCCCCTTGCTTTGGGCGGATTGGGCTTCGATCCCTTTCCCCTTACTTTGGTGCCCAATCTTTAACTGTTTTTGAGCTCGCGGGGTTTCATCCCTCTCTTGAGAGGATTGGGATTTTCCCCCATCCATGGGTTCCTTCCCCTTAGGACTCTTCTTTCTCTTTAAGTTAGCGGGCTCCAGCCGAGGAGGCAGAGCTGATTGAGGAGGAGCAGGAAGTTTGGGGCGGGGAGATTGTGGCTACGACTTAGTAGACGAGGACCTAGTCTGGACTGGCTGAGGCTAAGACGGGGGAGTTGGAACACTGGATTGCGGTCTTCCCTGTGCACCCTTCCTCGGTTGACCCTCGATGAGGTTGAATAAGCTAGTCGGGGGCTTTCTCTTAAGACCCATCTTGGCTTGGGAGGATGTTCCCACTGATAACAGTTTCGCTTCGGACAAGTTTGGGTCACCTAGATCACCAAAAGGATCCTCGGATGGGTCAGCTTGGTCAAATGCCCTAAATCCCTCCTCGGACAAACCCAACTCACCTTCGTCCTCCGTTGCTTGATGAGATTGGGAGGAGTCCACCAATAGGATGCTCTTTGGGACAGGAGATCTTTCGGAGATCAAAAACCCTTGTTCGACTACGGTAATTTTCGGAAGCTGAGGATGGTTAATGCTAATCACGTGCTTTGGGTCGGCAAATGACTTCTGAAGGGGAGCGTACCCTAAGATTTTGTGAGCGGCTCTAACTTGACCATCCTCATCATTTACAAAAACTGCCGCTTGAAGAACAGTCTCCAAGTCAACCCGGTTAACCAGATGAAAGTGTCGGTGAAAGGCGTTTGGATCTGCAAAAAAAAGACATGTACATGGTTAGTAACCGAACCACATCAAATTAAAACGGCGCAAAGCATTGGCACCCTTCTACTCTTTATACCCCACCTGGTTCTCCCTCCACCATTGGGCATGGAAGGCCATCATGCCATTCCCCAGATACGATAAGAAAGTCCTTGTTCAACCCCTTATTGGAGTCGGGGAGGCACTGGATTAGCCGAACCCTATCGTCTCTCGTCTTCATGTAGTAGGATTTGCCCTTCAAATTTTGGAGATTGTAGCACCAATTTACGTCATGATGGGTTAGTCTTAGCCCCATTTTTTTTGTTTAAGGCATCCATACAACCTAGAATCCTAAACATATTGGCAACGCACTGGGTGGGAGCTAATCGGAAATGCCTAAGGTAACTCTTTATTACCGGCCCCATGGGGATTCTCATACCCCCCTCTACGAAGGCGAGAATGGGAATTACCACATCGCCCGTCCTTCTCAGAGGATGCCACTCCCCCATCTTACAGTGCCTCAAACTTACGTTGGGGGAAATCCTATAATCGGCGATGAACTTTTCCATCGCCTCTTCAGTATCAACCAATTTTCTCAATTTAACCATCTCTAAGAGCTACTAAACAAACTCAGTGAATGACGGGAGAAGGAGAGGAACAAGAGAAAAATAAACCCACAAAAGAAAAAGCACGAGTTAGTGAAGACAGAGAATTTACAGAAAAGAGGAAAGGTGCCTCGAATAGGCTTTTTATGCTAGAGATAGACTTGAATTTGGATGAAAGTTTGGATGAACCCAGGATATATGCGCTAGAACTCTTAAGTGCAAAAGTGAAGAGACAAATCAGTTCCAAAAATCATTTATACCTCCTATCGAAAGTAACTGCACGAATTTTCCCGCCCATAAAGGCAAGGAAATCTCCACCGTTAGATCACCATCGCGCCGTTGAACGTGGGAAGTACAGAGCCGCCCGCATTTAATGAAGACACGTTTCACCTTCCAAAGGCTCTAAGAATGTGTCTCGGGCAGACGAAGAGTCTTGGGAACCGATAGGTGACAAGGATTGACAAGCTTTGACAGAGGCCTGATGTCATCAAAACCCTCATATCCGTCCGAAGATCCGGACATCAGGATTTTGAGGGGCTATTGTGGTACTAGAGAACTTATGACTCGGCCCACTTTCCATTAGGACCCAGGGCCCGTGCCGAGGAGAGTAGTTGCCGAGGACAAATAGACAAGAGATGCAGCCGAGAATGACCCTGTCCTCGGCATCCCAAAACTTCAAAAGGAAGAGCGACATGTCGTCAAAGGCAGCCTCCAAAGCGCCCCTAGAAGAAAAGACGAGTAGAATGGGACTCACAAGGGGGTACGGAGTGGGGGTGGTTCAAGGAAAAGATGTCACCTCCACATTGAATGCGCCCACAAACATCCTAGCCATATTAATGGGAAAAGACTCTTGAACAGTGTGGTTTCGGTTATTGCAACTAACAGAAAGTAGGGGGAGGCGGCTGATGGGACAGGTACTCAAGTAGGTACCTGCCTGATCAACAGATGGAGGGTTAGGATCAACCAAGAAGGGCTATATAATGTAAAGGCTTATGCGCCAAAGAGGAGGCCTGAAACCAGGGACCTAAAATAGGGAAAGGAAGAATAGAAACATTAAGCTTCATGGACAAGATCCACGGACAACCTTAGCACACTTCTATGCGTCCACCATGAGTACCATGATTATCCATCGTCCGGTGACCAAGACCTAGCCTTCCAAGTTATATCAATATTATCCACGGAAATCTCAGACCTCAAAGCCCAAACGAAAGTCAACCTAAAGTAAATGAGGCCAATGATGGAAAGGTGATGGATTTGGAATTTGTGAAAAGCAAGGCAGCTGTAATGGATCATCAATACGCGGATATAAGGGATATCCTACTTTTTCAGCAATGTATGGAACATGGGGATTCCACACAATCAGGCTTTAATATTGGTTGGGTGGAAACTAATAAAGCAAATAAGTGCAGGAAAAGTGAGACGAAAAGGAAAACACTAGGTGTTGACTTGGGCTTAACTAGGCCCACGCAAGAAGAAGATGCTCAGCCCCAAAGGAACATGGACTAGAGTTAGAAGATCGGTAATGGGAAAGGAGGAAACACTAGAGCAAAAGGAGGGGCCCAAAAGGAAAAACACTATGTGGAAAACAGAGGAAGGTCTAATGCAGAAAAAAGAAAAAAGGGTTAGACTTGAGCAGGAAACAAAAAACTTCAGCTTGCTACTAGGTTCGGAATTTGGATTGGCGGAGGTTGCTGGGCAGCTCCGCCAGGTCTAATGAATCTCTTAAGCTGGAATTGTATGGGAGCTTGGGAACCTCCGGACAATTAATGCCTTGAAAGAGGTAATAAAAAAAGAAGATCCCAAACTAGTCTTCCTTATGGAGACAAAGTCGAACATGGAATGGATGATTATGGTCCGAGATAAATGTGAGTTCAAGAATGGATTTTTTGTGTCTAGCAATGGCACAAGTGGGGGTCTAGTGCTGCTATGGAAGGAGGAGATTCAGTTAGACATCCAAACTTACTCACAAACACACATTGATGCACTTGTGAAGGGAGAAGCAGATTCGGGTTGGTGACATTTTACGAAATTTTACGGCAATCTGGATACATCGAAGCGGTCAGAATCTTGGACAAAACTAAAACAACTGAGCCACACGTCTTCCCTACCATGGCTTGTTATTGGGGATTTCAATGAGCTAACAGGGATGTCCGAGAAGGAAGGAGGTAGCTTTAGACCACGGCAACAAATGATGAAGTTTGTGGAGATAATTGACTATTGTAAATTAAAGGACATTGGATTTATAGGTCCACGTTTTACTTGGCTGTACTAGAGAAGGGATGGGACTCAAATTCGTGAGAGGCTTGATCGAGCATTGGCCACGATTGAATGGATAAACCGGTTTCCAATAGCTAAATTGTATCACCTTACCTCCTCGGCATTAAACCATTTGCCTTTGCTGCTTAGATTCACCAATAAAGCAAGGTGTAAAAGAACGAGAAGGATGTTTAGATTAGAATTAATGTGGCTAAAGGACCCGAGGTGCGAGGCAGTGGTGTTGGAGGCATGGAGAGAAGGGCTAACCTCTACTTCAGATTACCCATTAGTATCATGCTTAGAAAAATGTCGAGTGAGGCTTGATTTTTGGAGTAAGACCAAATTTGGGCATGTTGGACAGAAAATAGCTGCACTTCAAAAACACTTGGAATTATTGGAACTACAACCAACATCTCTAAGTAATATCCAAGACATGAAGAACACAAGGATGGAGCTGAATGGGTGGCATGAGAAAGAGGATGCTATGTAGTATCAAAGATCAAGGATTAATTGGTACCAAGACGGGGAAAGAAATACTCGATTTTTCCCTGCGAAAGCATCTGCTAGACATAAGAAAAATCAAATGAAGGGGCTGCTAGACTCAAATGGATGCTGGCAAGATGATGAGGATTGAATGGGAGAGATGGTGGTGGACTACTATAAAGAACTATTCACAACTAGTCAGCCAAATGAGCTCAATGAGTTGTTGCAAGCTTTTTAGCCAAAGGTGACACCAGCCATGAACCAGAAGCTTGCAATGGACTTTACTAAGAATGAAGTAAGGACGGCGCTAAAACAAATGCACCCTTTGAAAGCTCCAGGACCGGATGGTATGCCTCCTTTATTTTATCAGCATTTTTGTTCGGACACTAGTGAAGTAGTCACAAAAACCATTCTTGATTTTCTTAATAATGGTTTATCACCCCCTAAGTTTAATGAAACCCATATAGTCCTTATTCCAAAAATTAAAGAGTCAAAGTGTGTGATTGATTATAGGCCTATTAGTCTTTGTAATGTGGTTTTTAGAATTACATCCAAAGTAATAGCTAATAGGTTAAAGAAAATACTACCATCCATTATTAGTGACACCCAAAGTGCATTTGTGCATGGAAGGTTGATTACGGATAATGTATTGGTAGCTTTTGAGTCCATGCATCACATTCATCATAAAAAAGGAGGCAAGAAAGGGGAAATGACTCTTAAATTAGATATGAGTAAGGCATATGATAAAGTAAAATGGGTTTGTCTTGAAAAGATTATGACTAAATTGGGGTTTGCAAAAAAATGGAGGAATCTTATAATGAGATTTGTTTCATCAGTGTCCTATGCTGTAAAAATAAATGGAAAACCAAAAGGGCATATAATTCCTACAAGGGGTCTACGGCAAGGAGACCCCTTATCACCTTACTTATTTCTCTTATGTGCAGAAGCTTTATCAGCTCTAATTAAGAAAGCAATGGATAATGGAGAGATGGAGGGTTTAAGTATTTGCAAAAAATGTACCCAAAATCTCACACATTTTCTTTGCAGACAACAGCATTATTTTTTGCAAGGCCACACTTGAAGAGTGCAATGTTTTACAAAAAATCCTTGCAGTCTAGGAGAAGGCATCCGGGCAACAGTTGAATAGAACCAAAACATCATTGTTTTTTAGTAGTAACACTCCGGAAGAAGTGAAGGAAGAAATCAAAAATAGATTTAGGGCACAAGTCATTCGGCAACATGAGAAGTACTTGGGATTACCGTCTCTTGTGGGAAGAAATAAACGGAATTCTTTCAAGGAAATTAAAGAAAGGCTTGGTAAGAAATTGGCAGGTTGGAAAGAGAAACTCTTGTCAAAAGCAGGAAAAAAAGTGTTGATAAAGGCTGTAGCTCAAGCTATACCTACGTACACTATGAATTGTTTTAAAATACCTGACTCTCTATGTGATGAATTGACTAGTCTAATTTGCAATTTTTGGTGGGGTCAAAAACAAAATGAGAGGAAGATGGCTTGGATTAGTTGGGACAAACTATGTGAACCTAAGGCAGCCGGTGGGATGGGTTTTCGTCAACTAAAACAATTCAATCTTGCACTTCTTGCTAAAAAGGGATGGTGGCTTCAAACAATGCAGAATTCCTTATTATATAGACTGTTTAAAGCGTGGTATTTTCTTCGTACAGATTTTATACATGCTTCACTTGGTACAAATCCATCTTACATGTGGAGGAGTATCATGGCGGCTCAATATTTGGTGAAGCAGGGGAGTTGATGGAGTGTAGGTAAGGGGACATCCATTCGAGTATAGGGATACAAGTGGTTGCCATCTACATCAACATACCAAGTAGTATCTCCTAGACTGTTCTTGAGTGCAGAAACAAAGGTGTGTGAATTGATTGCACAAGATTCTACTTAATGGAAAGCACAGGTGAGGCAGAGTGTATTAAAAGCATACCATTGAGTAACAACCACTCGAGGATAGACTTATATGGGCAGAAACTGCAAATGGATTATTTAGTGTCTGTAGCACATACAAGTTAGCAATGAACCTCTCTTGGCCTATCGGCTCAAGCTCAGATAGCCAAACTAAAAAATTCTAGAAGCTACTATGGCAGATACCAGCACCATATAAGGTTCGGCATTTCATATGGAGGGCATGCCACGACATTTTACCAACAAGGAAGAATCTGGTATGAAGGCAGGTGCTGCAAGATGACCACTTCAATGAGTGTCATGAAAAACCCGAGACATCAAGCCATCTATTTTGGAGCTGCCCGAGAGCAAGGGAGGTATGGAGTTGCACTAAGATCCATTTTAGTATAAACACAGCTAATATTCACTCTTACTTTGATTTAATGTGGCACATGATTATAGGGGGAACCTATATGAGTTAGAAGTGGCTTTTGATGAAGCAGAGATCTTCAGTCAAATGGACTCGTCCCTGTACTTGAAAATGTCGCACAAAGCCTTCTTTAGATGGTCATCGGTGTGGTGCTTGCCAAAGAATCTTCAATGATAAAGTCAGCATATGGAAGTTTCAAGAGAGTATCAGAGATCAGAGTTATGACGTATTTTTTTATTATGTGTACCTTGTATTGGCTCTATGGAGTGCTTATATATGGTTTCATAGCATCTAGCCGTTGTGGCTTTTATTGTGGCTTTAATGCCTCTCTTGGTAATGCTTCCATGCTCAGTAATGTAGGCTTTAATAGGCCTCCAACGGTCTATACAGTTGGTCTTGTAACCGTCCAAGGTATTGTCTACTACATTAAATTGCTTTCCTCCATTCGTCAGTGACGTGGAGATGTGGGCGGAGATGTCTGATTAGTTTGTCTGAGCAAAAGGGTTCGTCAGTCCCATCAGTTGCCCCCTTAGGCTCTATGGTCGTCCTTGCGTGTCGTGACGATCACCAAGAGGTGAAGAGTTTGTCTGTTTGTTTGTTTGTTTTTTTTTTTTTTTGCTTTGATGTGTCTCTTGGGGTTTCTCTCTGCATTCAATGCGTAGTGGCGGCGCCAGGCATGTCGTGGCCATGTGGCTTGTTTTGGGGGGTGGATTTAATGCTCCACTCTGTGTGACTCTCGGATTTCCCGCCTTTTTTTTTTCTTTTTTTCAATTCAGTTTTTTGTGCTTAGTTTTTTAAACTTCCTTCCTTTCCTCTTTTTTCTTTATTTTTCACTTTCCTTTGCTGCTATTGCTATTCTGTGTTTTCTTTTCTCCAAGCTACTATTCTTATTGCGATTTGTTGTATTTTGCTCTCTTTGGGGTTGCATTTTTGAGGTACGGCTTCTTCATCCTTTGGTTTGCTTTTCGTAGCGTAGATAATTTGTATGGGTTTCTAATTTTTCCCTTTTTCTTTTGTTTTTTTGTGCTTTTGGTTTCTTTAGGATCTCGCCCCTCTTTTGTTGCTTTTTGAGTTCCATGCTTAGTAGTTCTGAGGTTGGGGCGCTTTGTCCCTTAGTTTCTTTCCTTTTTACGCATTTAAGGGCCTTTTTGGGAATTTCTGACAATTTCTTCCCTTTAGTTGAGGACTTTATGGGTGGGGGAAATAGCTTAAGCTTAGTGCTAACTGATTTATTCCCTTTGCTGCGTCAATCTGTTGATTGATTTGAGGACCTAGTGAGTGACTGAAGAGCTATGTCGGAGGTTAGGTCCAGTGAGTTAGAGACGGGGTTGTCATCTAGTGACAACCCTATGGAGGAAGATACCGCAGTCTTTACCCCAAGAGTAGTTAGGGCTTTTTTTGCTCTTGATAAGGAGTGTGGCCTAGATGCTGAAATCCTTTCCCGCTTTAGGGATCGATTTCAGTTTCCCGAGAGGGTTCAGATTCGTCTTCCTCGTAAAGAGGAACAAGTTTGCCACTTCTCACTAGGAGAGGTGTGTTTTTATGAGGCCGCCTTTTAGAGTGGACTTAGGTTTCCTGTCCACCCCTTTATAATGGAGCTCTTAAAACACTTCAATATTGCTCCCGGGCAACTTATGCCTAACTCATGGAGGATTGTAGTTAGCTGTGTAGAGATTTGGCTAGAGTCCACAAAGGGAGATATGATTAGGTTGGACGAATTCGCCTATTTGTACCATCTGAAGGAGTCTAAAGAATACCGATACTACGAGTTTGTGCCCTAGGACAGGAAGGCTAGGATCGTCACTGACCTGCCCTCGTCCTTCAGATATTGGAAGTCTCAGTTTTTCTTTGTGTTCGGGGATGATTAGGAGACCCTTCCTGATGAAGTTTGAGGCGACATCCCTAGGTTACTCCAACGGTGGAGAGCCCGGAGTCTAGGTGCATCATTTCTCTGTAAGTCCCTTTGTACTTCTGTGTTTGTCCTTTCTTTTTCATCGTCACTAACTTTTCTGTTCGTTGTGTGCAGTTACAAAGCGCCCAAAGCTCAAAAGCAAATACAAGGACCATGTGGAGGCTGCCGTGAAGCTCGTGAAGACTATAGATGACTTTGACGACCTAGTTGGCCCGCGAACTCTAGCTTGTCACTATCTCGATCCAGAACCTTCCGCTTTTGTTCTTCGAGCGATAGCCATTGAAGAGAAGAGTGAGTATTATCACACCTTATCATGTTTTCTCTCTCTCTCTCTCTCTCTCTCTCTCTCTCTCTCTCTCTCTTTTTAAAAAAATGTGTTTCCCTTCTTTTCTTTTGTAGAGATGACGACAAAATTCAATCAAGATATGTACGCAAAAATGAGGGTGAAAAAGAACGAGCCTCTCTCTGCCCTTGGGAAGAGGGGGGTTCGTGTCATGGATCGGGGGGTCTTGATGCTCCTACTGCCATCATCACTGTACCAACGAGGGCGGCTTCCCCGGCTACTTCAATGGAAGAAATCATGCCACTTAGGAAGAAGGCTCGAGTAGACAAAAGGAAAGAGAAGGCCTTTTCGCGATCGTCTAGTGTTTAGGACAACGCTGATCTCGCACAGACGAAGGCGCAAAAGGTATTCTCAAATGATGAGCTCAAGGCCCTTTTCAAGGTGCCACCCGACAAGATAATGGGTCATCATGTCCACAAACTCGTTCAGGTAATATGTTTGTCCAGCTTGTCCTTAGTGTTTTTTTTTTTTTTTAAATGGTTGAATCTTCCTTTCAAGTTTTGGGGGAAACTATTCACATAACTTCGAAGTATTTAAGCCAGGAGGCTAGGGTTTCCGCGGAGGCCAAGGCCAAGGGTCTGGAAGTGGAGTTTTCGAAGCTAAGGAAGGACCTTATTACAGCCATGGACGAGGCCAATACTGCTAAAGAAAAGGTAAAGGTTTTGTCCGACAACCTGAGAGTGGAGAGGTAACTAACCCTTGAAAAGGACGAGTAGCTCTAGGCCGTAAAGGAAAGGGTGAAGACGGTCTCTGCCAAATCCGTTGAGGCCCTTCCAATAGATTGAAGAGTACGACACTATGCTCTTCAGCTGGTATTACAAAGGCTTCGAGCTCTTACGGTGCTTCCTCGTCAAGCATCCTACTAGCGTAGACCTGGAGGAATTGGACCTTGAGGCCTTGGACAAAGAAATGGCTGCAGACGAGGCTGCCCAAGCATCTCAAGCTGTTCAAGACATAGCCGTTGCTCCCAAGGGAAGTACTCCAAATCCTGTTGATGCTAACGGACGAGAGGCTGCTATCTAGACCTGCACATACTTATTATTTTTATTTTTTATTTTTGGGTGCCCAGTGTGTTTTTGGGCTGTTTTCTTTAATGTTAGAACAATATCTTTTTCCCAGTGTTCCTGGGTCTTTACTTCTAATGTTGGAACAATGTTGGTTGCCCTGTGTTTTTGGGCTTTTAATTCTATTGACTACTTTATGTTTTACCTGTTTTACTCTCCTGCATCATTGTGCCTGATATACTTTTGTCTGCGTCTGATTTTTACTTGCTTCGTTGCTTGTTTACCCTTAGCTTGGGGTCTGGACTGACCAGTAAATGACTTGCACTTATCAATAGTTTATACCTCTCGTCAATAACCTCTATCCGTCCAAGCGGAGTTTGGTAACTCAGCTATCTTTTGGTTTACTTACCCTTATTTAAGAGATTTTGTCATTTTTCCATCGTCAGTAACTTACATCTGTCTAGGCAAAATCTTGTTACTTGGCCAATTTTTGGTTAACTTACACCTATTTAAGGGATCTTGTCATTTTGGCATCGTCAGTAACTTACATCCGTCTAGGCGGAATCTTGTTACTTAGCCAATTTTTGGCTGACTTACACCCATTTAAGGGATCTTGTTGTTTTGGCATTGTCAGTAACTTACATTCGTCTAGGCGGAATCTTGTTACTTAGCCAATTTTTGGCTGACTTACACCCATTTAAGGGATCTTGTCATATTGGCATCGTCAGTAACTTATATCCGTTTAGGAGGAATATTTTTACTTAGCCAATTTTTGGTTTTTAGGCTGCTAGGTTTGTTTGCATTATATTGGGCCATTGACTGAATAGTTCTTTTATCACTTTCAAATATGAATACAATTGTCTATTACATCTATTGGTGGTACTTCTTCAAATGCTCAATGTTCCATGGTCGTGGTAGCTTCTTCCCGTCTAAGGTTTCTAGGTGATAACTGCCTTGTCTAGAGTAATGGGCGACCAGGTAGGGCCTTTCCCAAGTTGGGCCAAGTTTCCCTTGGTTCAGATCTTTGGTTGCTAGGGTGACTTTGTGTAGGACAAGATCCCCTATGTCAAGTCATCTAAGTTTCACTCTCTTGTTGTAGTACTCGGCCATCTTTTGCTGATATTTTGTCATTCTGTGAAAAGCTCCATCTCTAACCTCATCCAAGCAATCCAGGTTGACCTTCAGTTGATCGTCGTTGTTTTCTTCATGGAACGCCTCTTGTCTGATGCTGGTGATTCCCACTTCGATCGGAATTACTGCCTCGATGCCATAAGTGAGTTTGAAGGAGGTTTCTCCTATCGAGGTTCTTGCTGTAGTCCTGTACACCCACAAGACATTGGGCAATTCCTCCGGCCATGCTCCCTTAGCATTGTCCAACCTAGCTTTGATGATCTTGAGCAGTGTTCGGTTCGTCACTTTCGTCTATCCATTCGCTTGTGGCTGTCCTGGCGATGAGAATTGGTTCTTGATTCCTAGACTTGAACAAAAGTCCCTGAAGCCTTAGCTGTTGAACTGCTGCCCGTTGTTTGATACGATCGTCCATGGTATCTCGAATCTGCAAACTATGTTCTTCCATACAAAGCTCTGGATCTTTGCTTCCATGATGGTTGATAATGCTTTTGCTTCAACCCATTTTATGAAATAGTTAATAGCGACTAGTAAAAATTTTAACTGTCTCTTACCTCGAGGTAATGGGCTGACGATGTCAATTCCCTATTGTGCAAACTGCCATGGGGAGGCTATCAGCGTTAGTCTCTCTGCTAGGAAACGCTAGACATTCCCAAACCTTTGGCATTTATCGCATTTCTTGACGAACTCCCTTGCATCCTCTGGCAAAGTAGGCTAGAAGTAATCTGTTCTGATAACTTTGCCTACCAAGGATCTAGGGCCTGCATGGTCATCGCAAATCCTTTCATAGATTTTTTCCAAAATGTATTTGGCTTCCTCTTCGTCGATGCACTTTAAGTAGGGCATAGAGAAGCCTCTCTTGTACAGGGTGTCGTTCAAGATCATGAACCTGGCTGCTCTCTTCCTGACTTTTCTAGCCTCTTCGACGTCCTGTGGAAGGCGTCTTGGAGGAAGGACAGGATTGGGGTCATCCAGCTGTTTACACTCCAGATTGTGAAGTTAGAAACTTCTTCAATGCTGGGGCATTTCTAGACTTCCATCTTCAAGTCTATACTCGTTGGTCCTTTTTCTGACTATGCCTGCTTTGCGATCTTGTCTGCCACTATATTTTGGCATCTAAGGATCTGCGCGACTTCCACCCAATCAAATTCCTATGTTAAATGCTTCGTCAACCTGAGGTATTTTTGCATTCTCTCCTTCTTTGCTTCATATTCCTCTTTTATCTACCCCATTACTAGTTTTGAATCACCCTAGAGGAGTAAGTTTTTAGCTCCTAGTGCCTTCCCGACCCTTAGCCCCATCAGTATTCCTTCGTATCCAGCTTCATTATTGATGGCTGAGAATTTCAGATGAACTTCGTATTTGAGCATCTCTCCTTCAGGGGTGATGATGACAACCCCTACTCCACCCCTTTTTCGGGCTGACGAACCATCAGTTTGAATCGTCCATCTTTCTGCTTCGTTAGGTGCATCGTCCTCATTTGGGATGGTGAACTCGACGATGAAGTCCGCTCATGTCTGGGCCTTAATAGCTGTTTTGGGGTGGTACTTAATGTTGAACTAGCTAAGCTCAGTTGCCCACTGGACCATCCTTCTTGCCACCTCGGGCTTGTTCATGGACTTCTTAATGGGTTGGTCCGTCATCACCAAGATGGGGTTCGCCTGGAAGTAAGGTCGCAACTTGCGTGAGGCTACGATCAATGCGAATGCAATCTTCTTTATTCGTGGGTACTTGGCTTCTGCCCCTTGGAAGGCTTGACTGATGGAGTAGATTGGGAGCTGCGTCCTGTCCTTTTCCTGAGTCAAGGCTATGCTCATAGCTGTTGCTGACACTATCAAATATAAATATAGGTTTTCTCCCTCATTGGACGGACTCAAAAGGGGTGGATTGCTCAAGTAGTGCTTGAGTTCTTGGAAAGCTTTCTCACATTCATCGATCCAGGCGAAAGCTTGCTTCAGTGTCTTGAAGAAAGGCAAGCATTTTTCTGTTGTTTTAGAGATGAACCTGTTGAGTGCTGTTATCCTTCCTGTGAGCTTTTGGACTTCCTTGACGGTCTTGGGGGATGTCATGTCAAGTATGGCCTGTACCTTCTTTGGGTTTGCTTCTATCCCTCTTTGGGACACCATGAACCCTAAGAACTTTCCTGAGGCTATCCCAAAGGCACACTTACTGGGGTTTAACTTCATTTGGTACTGCCTGAGTGTGGTGAACGTCTCTTGGAGATCGTCTAGATGGACAGACTCTTCCTTACTCTTGACGAGCATGTCATCCACATACACTTCCATGTTCCTCCCGATTTGCTTGCTGAACATTTTGTTTAATAGCCTCTGGTAGGTTGCTCTTGCATTTTTCAGTCTAAAAGGCATTACCTTATAGCAGTAAAGCCCTTGGCTCGTGATGAAGGCAGTTTTCTTCTAGTCTTCTTCTACCATATTTATCTGATTGTACTTCGAGAATGCATCCATGAATGTTAGTAGCTTATGTCCAGCTATGGAATCCATCAACTGATCTATCCTTGGCAGAGGGAAACTGTCCTTCGGGCATGCTTTGTTTAGGTCTGTGAAATATATGCACATCCTCCACTTCCCATTTGCTTTCTTCACAAAGACGACATTGGCGAGCCAATTTGGGTAGTAGACCTCTCGAATAAAGCTTACTGATAACAACTTGTTGACCTCGTCTGTGATAGCTTGGTTTCGTTCTAGAGCATGTCTCTACTGGACAGGCTTCCTCTCGGGGTCCACGTTTAGCCTATGTTGATGACCTTTGTGGATATGCCTGGCATGTCCTCGTGGCTCCATGCAAAGATGTCCAGGTTCTCTTTAAGGAACTGGACTAGTCTCGACTTCATCTCAGGACTCAAAGTCATCCCTATCCTGGTCGTCTTTGTTGTTTCTCTGTCGACCAACTCCACTGTCTCCAGGGCTTCCACTTTCTCTTCTTATTTCTCCTCGATCATCCACGTATGGTTTTCCTTTGCAGCTAACATGGCCTGGTAGCACTCCCTGGCCAGCACTTGATCTCCTTTTGCCTCGCCTACACCTTTTTTTGTTAGGAATTTTACCTTCAAGCAATAGGTGGACATGGCTGCCTTCCAACGATTGAGTGTGAGCCTCCCGATGATTACCTTGTAAGAGGAAGGACAGTTTACTACCAAGAAGTCCAGTTGATGAGTCAGTTGTTTCGGGAAAGCCCCTATTGTGATTGTTAGGGTCACTATGCCTTTAGGATACACTTTGTCTCCACTGAAGCTGACGAGGGGGGAGTCAAAGGGATGCAGCCTCTCGGGGGCCACCTTCAACTGTTGAAAAGCAGAAAGGTAGATGATGTCTACGAAACTGCCGTTGTCTACGAGGATTCTCCTGGTATTGAACCCTTCTATCATAAACATAATAACTAGGAGATCGTCATGCGGTTGCTTCACTCTTCTAGCGTCTTCCTTTGAGAACAGGATATCCCTGTCCGTCCGTCTTTGCTTTAGGGGTGGTATCCTATGGATGGTGTTCACCTGTTTTAGGTATGACTTCTTGAGGGATCTAAACGACCCCTTTGCGGATGGCCCTCTTGTGATTGTCTTTATTTCTCCTATTGTACTTTGCTGACGATGTGGCTTGTAGTCGTCATTCCTTAGAGAGGCTTCTGGCTTGTCTCTGCCATCATCCCTGGGCCTGTTGGAATTTCCCTTCTTTACAAATTTTTGCAACTTCCCTCTTTGTATAAGTTCCTTTATTTGCTCCATCAGGTCTCTACAGTCCTCTGTATAATGGCCATGATCTTTATGAAAATAGCAGTATTTCCTCTTGTCGTGGACATTGGGTGACGAGTGCAGTGGCCTTGGCCACTTGAGATAGTGCTTGTCCTTAATCTGTGCAAGATTTTATCAACAGGAATAATTAAAGGAGTGAATTTTACCATTCAAGGAGTTTAATCATCTTTCCTCTTGTTCTCGTCAGTACTTTGATGATCTGCCCACTCCCTTTTCCATCCTCTCCGATCCTCTCCCTTTCTTTCCCTCTCATTAGGCTTTTCTACTTCTTCGATTGCCACTAAAGCGTCCTCAACATTCATGTACTTCTGAGGAGTTGGTAATTCACACAACGCACATCGCCGAGGAGTTGGTAAGCCACTCCTGCAAGTAAATGAAAGAGGAGGAAGGGCGACGTATAGCTGCCATTAAGGCATTCACTCTGGCCGAGCAGAGGATTAAGGACCTCAACACCAAGCTAACTGAGGCAGTTAGAGAAAAGAAGAGTGTCAAGGCAGCTCTGGAAGGGGCTAAGAGACAAGCAAAGACTCAACGCCAGCAGCTGTGCCTAACTGAAGACCAGCTTACTGTAGCCAAGGAGCAAATAGGGGCTCTAAAGAAGAAGCTGGAAATGGTAGAGGAGGCTACAGCTAAGGCCAAGCAAGAGGGGTACGAGGTCAGAGTAGCAGAGACTGAGAAAAACCTCCGGGCCCAGGTCATTGGGTTGTGTAGAGGCTACTGCCTCCAGGTGTGGAATGAAGCATTAAACCAAGTCGGGGTGGATACTTCCTCCACACTAAGAAGGGCAGAAAATGCTTTCTACCCCCCAACCCTCTGAGTAGTAGGTCCCCTAAGCTCTCAAGCTGAGGATGTACCCAAAGCTCCAGAGCCTAGCTAGGTTGCCTCTGCTATGGCTCTTCCAACTTCAACCTTCCTTCCCAAAGAGGCTGACCAAGTTGGTGCAGTGGAGAAGGATAAGGAGCTAGCAAAGGAGACAGCCTCGCGCCAGCCAAGCTCCCATCTACGCCCTAAGACTCCTCCAAGGAGAAGGGAGCCTCCCATGGCCAGGAATTGGTACTGGTCACCCTCCCTTTCATTGTTAAGGAAGACCCTAAGGGTAAGGGTATAGCTCAAGCAATAGTACCCGAGGTGTCTGCCAAAATTACAGTAAAAGCCAATCCTCCTCCCTCCAAGACCAAATAGGACCTTAGTTATATTTTTTTATTTCCCCCTTTTTTTTAGTGTTCTTGTTACAAGTATTTTTCTTTTTTATCCATTATTGTTTTTATTTTTTATTCGTTTGGCTTTCCAAGGCTGTATTTAATGAATGGTATCAAGTTCCTTTATATCTTCAACATGTTTATATTAAGTGAAAGGTTATCTCATTACTGCTTATAATTTCATTGATGCAAGCTCAATCTACAATCTTTTCTAATTAAGTGTAAAGTGGAAGAGACAGCCCCCATAGCATGAAACCAAGGTCTCGCCATGATAACAGTGTAGGGGGAATATGCATCTATCACAATAAAATCCACCTCTACAACCTCAGATCCTGCTGGAACAGGAAATCTGATCTGGCCCCTTGGGATAATTGTCTTCCCATCAAACCCCACCAAAGGAGAATCATAGCTGGCCAAGTCCTCGGGTTTTAGCTTGAGCCCCTTGTATAGGTCAGGGTACATGATCTCTACATCACTACCCTGATCTACCAAAACTCTCTTCACATCATACTCCCCTATCCGGAGGGTAACCACCAGGGCATCATCATGTGGCTATAAAGTTCCCACTTTATCTTCATTAGAGAAGCTTAGAGCTGGTCAGACTTCCATTCTCCCCCTCTTAGAATCAGGGATCAAGTCCTCAGCGTGGGGCCGTGCTATGGACATAACCCTAGATGGATAAGAACTAGTTCGACCTGGGGCAGCAAGAATAACACCAATCATCCCTAAGGGTGGTCTTGAGGAAGCATCCCTCTGATATACCGACCTTGCCTGGCTCCCCTGCCCAATAAGTTGATACAGGAATTGCTTCAGCTTCCCAATTCTAAACAACTATTCCAGGTGATCACGTAATGTCCTACACTCTTCTATTGTGTGTCCTCGGTCCTGATGTTACTGGCAATAAAGACTTTGATTATGCTTCATAGGGTCTCCTCCTATCTTATTTGTCTAGTTAAAGTATGGCTCATTCTTTATCTTATCCAAGATTTGGTGCACAGGCTCCCTGAATATAGTACTGACTACTTGGGCAGCAGCAGACCCAGTATGTCCAGCAAAATCTCTTCTGGGCCTATTATTGTTATAATTCTTTGATCTAAAATCTCTTCGGTCTTGGGGAATTACCTTTGCCTTCCCCTTTCCTTGTTGTTGATCCTCCTCAACCCATTTATATTCATCAATTCAATCCATGAGCTGATGTACACTTTGGGCAGGCTTCTTTGTCAAAGACTTTCTCAAATCATGTCTAGCAAGCAGGCCGGCCTTAAACTCCCTTATTGCTACATCATTAAAATTCCTATCTATCTTGTTGAACATCTTCCAGTACCTATCCAAGTATGTCTTCAGGATCTCTCCCTCTTGCATGGCCATAGACAGCAAGGAATCCAAGAGACAAGGAACCTTGCTACAAGTAACAGATTAGGCCCCAAAGGCCTTGGTAAGCTCTTGAAAAAATCTTATTGATTCTTCCTGCAACCCATCAAACCATCTCATCGCTACTGGCCCCCAAGCTAGATGGGAATACCTTGCACATTAAGGCCTCATTCTTTGAGTAGATAGCCATTCTTTGATTAAAATGGCTAACATGCTCCACTGGATTCGTCCTACCATTATACATGGTAAATGTTGGCTGAATAAACCGCTGAGGAAGATTTCCCCATTCAATCCTCCGTGTGAACGGTGATTTAGAAATTTGGCGCAAGGCCCTACTCATAGCATCATTACCCAAGCCCCTGCGAGACGAGCTTCTACTTCTCTTCCTATAATTGCGATCTTCATCACAAGAAAAAGACTCACTAGGAGGAGTCCTTGATCTAAGCCTATAACTACCATCATCATCATCAGAGTGAGATTCTGAGCCTGAGGGAGTACCTTTCCTTTGCTTACGGCATAACTTCCTTCGTAAATGATCTATCTCCAGTTGCATGTTCCTGGTGTTTTCTCCATGGGACACATGACTCCCACTTCTAGAATGACTCCTACTTGTATGAGTGGTGTGTACACTAACTTCACGGTCTCTCCTTCGTTCAAGATTAAGGAATTGATCTTGACGTTGGGATCTTATAGATTCTTCATGGTTTGGCCTTGAACTTGCCATGATTGAACAAGCTCAAGAATGTTCAAGTTTCCCACAGACGGTGTCAATTTTATGGGCTGGATTTGCTCCCCAAAGCCCAAATGGATGGTCAATGGCCCAAATAGCCCAAAACAATAAATTTGTTAGAAAGTGGGCTTGAAACTAAACTTTCAATGAGTTAGGTGGACAACGATCACAGTAGGTTAGTTATTACTAGAAAGAATATAGAAAATAGTTTTGAACAAGAAAAGTTCTCCTCAACCAAGTCCGAGGAAGGCTTGTTCTTATATATTTCTCTTAGACTTATACAAAATTACAATTCTTGAGTATACAGTCATTTCTCTCTAGATTTTCTGATCCCTTTCTTTGTAATGGGGTTCTTCTCTTTTATATTCACTCCCCTTCTTTCATCTCAGCCCTCCACGTGTAGGTCAGATTGCTAATCCTCTTGATACTTGTCCCATCAGCACCTTCCTAAAGTCTTTGGGGATAGCTGTAAGGTTGAAAATTACTATTCAGGTATCACTTCCACATTAATACGATCAGGGGGTTAGATGCAAAGCATTCAGTACGGTGGTAGCAGCTTTCTTCTCAGATATTTCCCAACTCTCTTTTATCTCATCCCTCTTTGATGTTTATCCTTCCAAGTGAGATTGCCTGTTGCCCTATTCTTGATGGACGGTCGGACCTTTGACCTCTACTCTGCTTAGCCGAGGAGGTATTTCTTCTCGGACAATGTCTCCTACTCAGTGTGACCAGACTTCTTCCACGACCCATTAATCTGTATGCCTTTGCTAGTATCTATCTGTTCTCAGGCTACTTGACGTCCTTGGGCACAGCCCATGGCCCAATACCTATATTTGGGCCCTTCATCTCTACATATATATATATATATATAAACTTATTTATTATTAGGAAAATATTTCTTAAAAATATTTTGACATAATGAGCTTTATATGTATAATATAAGATTAATAAAGGGGGAAATGATGTATTAGTCATTATATAAATGTAGTACTTTTTTTTTAATCATAATGGGCAATAATTAAGTTTTATAAGTTTTATTTATTTTTATAGAAAGATAAGAAGGAGGGAGAAGTTTTAAAAGACTTGGATTGGGTTCAATATCCAGTTACACTTAACCAATCCAAATGATGACACATGTCCAACAATGGACATTGGACACATGACATCATCATGATGGATCTACTGCAATTAGATACTAGACCCAATCCTTACCTAATTTTAAAAAGCTAGACGGGCCATCGCTCCTTGGTAGAATCGTAATCCCACTATCCTGCATTCGGATCTACATCTTAAATTGTTCTTTTTATCTAATGATATTAAAGTGATTTCAATTGTTAGCAATTCTAAAGATTCTGCAAATCCGGAATGGAATTTTAAAAAGCATATGCTAATTAAACCAGGCCAAGTGACCTTCAAGCCAGTTGTTTTTATATTTTGCTAGCTTTTAAGTACACAAGTTATGATGAACCCCTTGAATATTTTTAGGCGATAATCCAACCAACAGAGAAGGGCTTGATCCAAAGAATAGGGGGTGAGCATAAAATAAATGGAATAGGTCTCAGTCCATTTTTATATCTAATAATGTACATATAGTATCACAAATGATTTTGTACTATTTTATCTAAAGCATTAAAAAGATTAGAATAGTGTGGATTTAAGAATCATACAAGCAAGAGTGGGTGAATAAGGATTTCAGTGTATTATAGACAAAGATGGCAGTTTACTGTAACTAGTTTGTCAAATTTTTTAAGTATAGCACCACTAATAAAGCTTGGTTTTTGAGGTTTTGAAAGTTAAAATGAGTTTTTTGCTATTACACCTTTTTTACTGTGAATGCTCTTACCATTGATTTGTTACCAACGAAGTTTTCGAATACAAGCACAATATAGTAAAAGAATGAGACCAACAGTGAGTGCCATATCCCTAGCTTTAGCCCATAGATCACTTTTCTGCCCTTAAATCGCACTGCATAATTTATGCAAAAACTTCCACACTTTTGAAGCCAACCCTACAACAAGACCTTGTACACCAAAATCTCTGATGAGCAATCCCCCACTCCATTCTATTGGTAACTTCTTTCCCAGAAGCCATCCTTTCTATATGTTAGCCACGAGAAGGAAAAATAACTAAATAAGTGAATATATATATATATATATATATATATATATATATATAAACCATCATGAGATGGGCACTCTCCAATGGATAGAATTATATTCCAATTCGTAGATACCCAACAAATTTAATAACCATCCTGATAGAATTTTGCAATTTGGTACAGAACTGCTGGAAAGCATTATTAAACCTAGTTTCTGGTGGTGGAGCATTGCATGGTGGAATGATGTATATAAAACTAAGCACTTTCAAGCTGAAGAATATAATTATATATACAACTGTGCCATGATTTTTCATTTTTGTCTTCTAGTTCTGCAGTCATTACATTCGTATTCTCTAGAATTTTACAACACCTCTTCATTTCTTTAATTTCCTCTGATAATTTCAAGTACACTCAATCCAGAATAAATGGAACTCAGACCTCTTAAAAGACCTTCATGGTTTCTTTATATTGATCTGATAAAAAAACTGTTATTCAACCGGATTGTTTAGCACTTATCATTGCTTGCACGCTTGAATTTAGCCAAATTTTCCAGTTCTTCAACAGCATCTACAATGCCACTAATCCTTGTGGCAATTTCAATCAATAAGGAAGCTAAAGTTAAGAGTGGAACAATTTCCATTAGAGGCATTTTCACCATTGTTCTGGAGATTGGCTCAATCTTTTTATTTTCAGGAGTATCAGCTTCTGGGATTGATGGAGGGTTGAATAACTTAGGAAGTGACTTTAAGTCATTTTGGAGTTCTTGTACCGCAGAATTCATTTCCCCAACCAAGGAATGGATGTTAGATGATTTTTTCATTGTCTTGATGGTAATTTCTAGCTCTCTTATGACACTCGAAGAGTTGGAGCTTACTTTCAAAGAACTGTTGTTGAGATGTTTCTTGATATATTCAGGGGCCTGTTGAAACAAAGTGGTCATGAGCTTGCATGAATATTAAAAGATTGACTTTATAATTATTGCATGTTTTATTACAAAAACCTTATAAATTAATGTGTTAATTTTAAACCCAAAAAAGTAAAATTCAACGATTTATATATTTATATTGTTGATATGACACAAATTAATTATATTCATTATCACATCAATTAGTAAACTTCTTGTAATAAAACTGATAGTAGTATTAGTATTTTTTTTTTTAAAATAATGTTAGGGATTTTACAAATTTATGAATACTTAAAACTTACAAACTTAAAAAAAAAAAAAAAAAAACACTAAACCTTATAAACTTATATCACCAATTGCTAAAAAAAATGTAATTTAAACATTTATTTATTATTTTGTTGAAGCGAGATTAAATTACATTCATTATTATGTCATTTGTAAATCTTTTATAGTAAAATTGATGATAACTTTAATCTTCTCTGGGCGGAAAAATAAAATGTATACCCATATATGAAGTTGGGTTACCTGATTTTCTGAATTAATGCAACCATTGAGAGCCTCTAAGCAATAAGCACAGCTACGCATTGATGACCCAATTTTGAGATATTGTTGCCATGGGTGCCTAAAGTTGAAGGGGCCATGACCTGGCTCCCATCTAGCGAAATTGGCCTACTCACAACAATGTCAATTTCTAATATCAGTCAAAGATCGATCAATATATGGTTTAAAGAATTAATCCACTACTACCTGTCACATACCATAGATTCTTCTGCTGCCTTCGAAATTAATACACATTTGTAACCCTGCAATTTCTTATGACATTCTTTATTACTTTCAACAACACTGCCACTATCTTTAAAGTACTCTTCTACACAACCTGAACAGTAGAAATGATAGAATATTCTTATTAAACAGTGGCATAATTATAACCAAAAAAAAAATAAGTATTTGATAAGAGTAATACACACCTACATGAACTGAAATCGTGTTTTTATTTAAAACATGAATTCAAAAGTGAGTGTGTAATACTAATTGCAAGTACGGAATAAGATTTTCCAAATCAATAAAACACTTACCATCTAGGGAAGTAGCAAGCTTGTCCATGTTACGAGTGGTAAGAGTATAGAGCTCTTGACCAGCCCAAATGGGACAAATGAGCATGCTTATAATAATGCACAATGAAGTGCCAATGATAATAGTGGATATTCTGTGATGTGCCAGTTCAAACAATTTATCCTCACGATATCCTGATACTGAAACCAAACTGAAGGTAAGGATGAATATCATAGCACCATAATCAAACCGAGCTTTCACCGAAGGAATGAATCTTGAGAAGGTTGCTGCAGAAGCTGAACAAACATAGAATTACTAGTAAGTTAATTTATATATCTAGATGCAACAAGAGGACTGATGCTCCAACTATTACTAGTAAGTTAAATCAAGGAGAACTTTACAGACCCAATAGGAAAACTGAGGCTCCAACTATTATGGGTTCAAATCTCTGTCCTGATTGACTGGCCACAGAATGAACACCAAGTGCAAAAAAACCAGCAAGAAATGTTCCACACACTCTGTTCAAACTTTTATACAGTGTTGCACCTGCAGCCATTTAATAAGCAAGAGTCAATACTATTGAGCTGTAAAATCGAAAGTTTCTTTTTTACGGACTAAAATCCTCTCCATTTCGAATGTATTTGTTTCATGGTTTAAATTAAATATTATAAATCTAAATCTGTATCCAATAACACATCATGTAAATTTTAAAATGATGTAACAATATGTACATTTTTGGATATAAAAAATAAAATAAAATCTGAACTGCAAAATGAACTCTTCCTTCCGCTTGAAATTTTAAGTACACAAATTTATGATGAAACCCGTGAAGATCTTTTAGGCCATGACCCAACTGAGAGAAAAGCATGGCCATAAAATAAATTGCAGAATTGTGAAGAGCAATGAATTGTACAAGCAAGAGTAGGTGACTAAGGATATTGCCAAAACTTACCCACAGAGTTTTCAAATACAACCACAACTGTCATGATTGCCCACATAGCAGCATTCTTTCCAACTCCTTCGTACAGAGGCCTCGTATAGTAAAAGAGTGAGACAACAGCGAGTGCCGTCCCTACCTTTAGACAATGGATCACTTTTCTGGGGTCATCTACACCTAAATCCCAAGCTTTCTGCAAAAACTTCCACACTTTTAAAGCCAACCCTACAACAAAACTTTTTAGACCAAGCAAGAGTCTGCTAGCAGGATTTGCCTCGGGAACCAATCTCTCTGATGAGCCATCAGCAATCTTTATCCTCCACTCCACTCCATTGCTAACTTCCTTCTCAGAAGCCATCCTTTATGTCAGCCACGAAAAAATCAAAGATCTAATGTGATGCAATGGAAGTGTTAAGCTGGGACGATGGATCGATGCTAGCTGAGTGACTATTGAAGTACTATATATACATATAAAAGGCCTACATGACATTCCACATTGCTTTTCAAAGAAAAGTAGTAACCTATTTTCAACGGCGTACGTGGGGATAATATTTTTTTTTAATATCTTTTTGTTTTTTTTCTGCCCGAAATTGGATATATATATATATATATTTTTTTTTTGAAAAATTGGATATACGTATATTGCAGCTAGGGGACTCTTTTTTCTTTCTTTTTTCACAGTAATGATCCAAATATTGGAGCAATATCAGTTTTACCTAAATTTATTATTAACATCGCTTTTATTATATATTGTTAGGATCATAGGGTTGGCATTCTATGCTGATTTTCTATGTATTTTTCTTAAATATTTCTATTGTATTGTGTAACAATGTTGGTTATTTTGTATTGGGTTGAGAGATCAATATCTTGAAGTTTTTTTTTTTTTTTTTTTTTGAGGGTGATATCTTGAAGTTGGTGCTACGTACAATGTGAAGAATCTCAGTTGAGAGAGATAACAAGTGCCAGGCAAAATTGCAGGAGAGTACCAGTTTTGAAAGTCTATCCAGCAATCTCGCCCGCAAGATTCAACACCCAAATTCCCATATTGAAGAGCTAGAGAGCTACACTATACCTTAGAGCAAAACCCCATTGTTCTCTTTCTCTCTCTCTCTCCAATTGTCAAATACCATGAGAGGAGATTAAAACCAGTACACACATAATATCCTTCATTGATCTTTGCAAAATTTTGGTACTGGGAACCATTGGAGCAGTACCAAAATCTTCAAGGTCATAAAATGGCCAATGAGACTTGATCTTGCGATGGACGGCTCAATTTACAGAACCAGTGACAAGAAAGAAGAAAATATTTGTGAATTTTTTTTTTTTGAGAAATAAATATTTGTGAAATTAGTTGCTAGGAGGAGCGTGGAGCTCAAATACATAGTCATTACATAGCTTAGAGGGTTTGTAGATGATTTGTTTGCAATTATTTTTGTTAGTGCATTGGTTGGTGCTATAGGCCCCAGAATTTTTTTCCCCTGGTTTTGGTTCTTCTCTCCATGAACACTTCATGGTATTCTTGTGATTGGGATTTGCTATTGTATTTTGTATCCGTGCTATATCAAATGACTAATTAATTCAATAATTGAGTTTAAGTTAGTAATTAGCTTAAAATTGGTATAAGTAATAAAATCAGGGCCTAAATCGGTAACTCACTCTCTCTCTCTCATAAATGTCTTATAAATATGGAACATGCAATCAACCTGTGCTTGATGTAATGTAAACCTATTATTTAGCAATTGTTAGATGCTATGACGGAATTAAACACATGCTTGATTAATATTAAATATGTGGTGTGGGTTTTCAAATTTCCAGTTAGCTTAATTTGTAAATATACTTTAGTCAAATATGGACCAAAGATTATTAAACTAAACATAAATAAGTTATTATTATTATTAATATTTTTATTTTTATTTGATTATAAATAGTATTCATCATAGCACAAGCGCCAATATTGACTTGAAACTTTTGAAAAACTTATATTGAGAAATGGAGATGAACCTGCAATATTGCTTTTGAATATCAATGGGCTAACAGCATAATGAGAGTCCATCATTGTTGGTGGCTCTTGTCCGCGGGTATCCAATCTCTTGATGTATTGTTTTTCAAAAAAGAAAAATCTCTTGATGTATTTGTGACTTAACAATAACCCTAAGTGCACAATATTTAATTTTCTTTTTCTTTTTTTCTAATTATTGATAGTATGGTCTGTTGTGGATTTTGTGGTTGGTACGTAATAAAAATGGAGTTAGTGAAATGTGAACTTTGGTAAAGGTAATATTGTTCTAATCACAACAAGTTATGACAACAATTGTAAAAATTTTCATGTTTCTAACAAAGCTTTCGATTCTATTGGAAATACTTTATAATAAGTACTAGTCTATACCGCTTCAGGTTATTATTAAAGTGTATGTATATATATATATTGTTATATAATATTTATGGTGTTATATATACTTAAGTCTTCATTTGATAGTGTTATACCATATCAAATTGTAAATTCAAAATCAAATAAGAGACACTCTCTATGTCATCACTATATAACATGTTATATGCAAGTAAAGTAACAACAACAAAAAAAGGTTTAGAAAAAAAAAAAAAAAAACTTTATTTACATAGTAGCCAAAGTTTAGTGGAATGGATTGAACGGGCGAAATAGAACCAAATTTAAACCGATGTGGAATAATAGAGTGATTCATATCGATTAACCTACTAGAACAAAAATTTCGACCCTAGACTTACAGGCCGATTCTGCCCAAAAATCTACGTCAAATTAATTTGGATGGTCCTCTTGAACTTGTTACAAATATCTCAAGAATTTTCTAGTAGTTGCAGTTACATTGGCATTTTTTTTTTCTTGGGATAATGATTACAAATTGGACATGGTAACACAACCTACTTTTTTTCTTTTTTCTTTTTTTTAAACCTGGGATAATGATTACAAATTGGACATGGAAACACAACCTACTTTTTTTTTTCTTTTTCTTTTTTTTAATAACAACTATAATACAACTCTGGATCAGCAGGTGACACAATGTGTCCTAAACTTTTAGGCAAAACGCTTTGACTTAGTTAACAAACCTTGAATTCTGTTCATGTGTATATCTGTTCATCCTCTCTCCTCTCAGTGGGTATTTCATTGGATTCCTCCTTTATCTGTCTCCCATGCATAAGAATATATTAGTAAGAGCATTACTGAAAGATAGAATTGTTATATTCATTATATCAAGACTGGTGCTGTTGCCTTGCAGGTATAATTCATTGGAATCGAGAGAGAGAAACTATTGCCCTTGTTATCGTATGAAAATGTCATAATGATTGTAATACCCGAAAAAAATAAAAAAAGCAAGGGTATTTAAGTAAATCTTTTGTGAGGTCAATTTGATAATTTATAATTATAAGGGAGTTTTTTTTAGAAAATAAGGTTAAAACCCTAGCTATATATAAGTTTATTATGTCAATGTATATAGAGAGATATTTTGAGAGAGGAGACTACTCAAAGGACTGAAGTAGAGAAGGATTGACTACGCAACTGAGGTGATATCTAAAGATTTTAGAGACATCGTTAGGGAGAAGTTCTTGTGGTGAGCTAGCTGAGGTAAGTAACCTTATCCTAATTGGTTTTATTTTGACTACTATTGCATCTTTTTAATTACTGAAAATTGTTTATAATTAACTATTAGAATTTTATTTCAACTTGTATTACTGATTTCCAGTAAAGAATTATCACAAATATATCTGATTACTGAATATATGATATATTGTATTTAATTATTTTTAACTATACTGATTTAAAGTAAAGAATAAAGAACTTTCACAAATATTTATGAGCATTGAATATAAGATTTATTTTATTTAATTGTTTTTTTTAGCTATATTGATTTAAAGCAAAGAATATAGAAATATCACAAATATATTTGAATATTGAATATATGATTATATATATATATATATATGTATTTGAATAAGATGTATTTTTGTTAGAAACTATGATTTCATATATATGATTATGGACAATCTGACTATGAATTGATTCTGATACCCAAACCAATGGGGATTATTCATTGGTACTCTGATACCCAACCAATGGGGGTTATTCATTGGTACTCTAATACCCAAACTAATAGGGGTTATTTATTAATACACTGATACCCAGCCAATGAGAGTTATTCATTGGTATTTTTATACCCAAACCAATGGGGATTATTCATTGGTACTCTGATACCCAACTAATGGGGGTTATTCATTGGTACTTTGATGTCTAGTCAGGGAGATATAACGTGACCATAGTCATAAGATTGTTAAGCATATGAATTACATTTGAATATTTGAATATTTTGAGTCCTTAAAACTACATATGTGATTTTGGAAATGTTTGAGTATTTGAACTATTTTGTGTCACTAGAACTGCTTATGTGTTTTTGGAACTTATTGTAAGTTATAGCTTTTAATATATGGAAAACTAACCGTTTTCTAAACCGTCTATTATATATTTATAAGATTAAAATATGTGACCTTTGTATAACTTATTATTTTAAGACTATGAAACTTCTTCAGTTATTTTGAAAACACATAGTATATTATAACTTTTGAAAACACATATTACATCTTATACTTTACAAATCTATTGCTTGATAGAACTTATTAGGACTTGGTTACTTATTGAGTTGTCAACTCACCCCATTTTTTCCCCTCTAATTTCAGATTATGAAGAATAGCAAGTTTGGGAGTTTTGATGTTGTGTTGTGAGCAGGAAAAGAAGCTTAGTGATTTTGGAATTGGATGATCTTCTAATAATTTTATATTTATTGACCAATTGGCATTATATACATGAGGTTTGGATTTTGTTCCTATTAAATTATTGAAGATTTATTCATAAGGAAATTGTTGAGGTATTTTGAATTTATTTGATTTAATTTTTTGGATAAATTTTAGTTGCTAAGAAGGCCTTGCACACTTGTAGGTGTTTACTTTATAAGCGCGCGGCAGTTGTCACATGCATATCTTTATACTTGGGTTTGGGGCATAATAGATCTAGAATTCATCCATGCAGTACCACAGTTTCACCACCTGCCCTATCATGGGTGGGGAATAGCTATAGTTCCCTAATATTTACGTAGGCTTCCGATCTCCATAATATTAAAATCTGCAGCTGTTGCGGGAATCAGAAGACATCAGTAGAGGATAGTGTCTTGGTAAATGAATTAGCGGTATTTGGAGAACTAAACAGAAGAAAATAAAATGGTATAGACATAGAAAGTAAAATAAATAAAAATTAACCTAATTTGGCTTGATAGTCATAGATTGAGTTCTGATTAAAAAAACAGTCATATCATTTTAAAATCTTCAAAAGTCTTTTTCTAACATGAATGAATATGATGCAAGTGCAGAAACACATTTACGAAAAATATGGAAAGAGGGGGATGGTGAACTAATTCTAGAGAAAATCAATATTAAACCAGTGGGTTGGAACAATAGTGGGGAACCCAATATGGATTTAGAAAATTTATTAATGCCTCATTTTAAATTGAGAAATAGAAAGAATAAACCATGCAAGTGGTTCATCGATCTATCCCTTTGAGACAGCAAGTAGGTTAAGGTGGCCACATTTCTATAATAGTAACACTGCCTTTCGGTAATGCTATTATATATCTATCCCCTTCTACTTTCCCAGGCAAAGTTAGGTCATGAACAGGACCATCCAAAGTGACATCTATTTAAAAATGAAGCGGGGGATAATATTTCAGTTGAATGGAGAGAGCACTTATCTCCTTATGCTGTAGTTTTAGAGCCTTTTCCACAGCCGCACAGGTTTGAAAGGCTAACTCAACTATCAAAAAAGTCACACGTCCTCTCTCTCTCTCTCTCTCTCTGGTTATTAATTATATATTATCATATGCTTAAAGCTTTGTACCTGAACTAAATTTCGTGGAAAGCTGATTCTGATGGTTTTAACCATACACCTAAATTGAACGTTTAAAAAATAGCATCAAAAGCAATCCTTGTTTCGCACATTTGCTGCAGAATTTGTTTGAATTAGGTATGACAATTTTACTATGCTTGAGAGAGTTTTTGAAATAGTGGTATGGAATGGTCGTCTAAGCATTTATTGTAAATGCTTGAGAGAGTAAAACATAAAGTAAAACACATATCATACTGTGGTTTAATGGAACGTAAAGTAAAACACTAAAAAAATGTGATATGAGATTATATTGGATAGATTGTAAAGCTCGAAAATTAATGGAGTGAAATAAAATGGGATATGATAATTTTCTTTTTTCGCATGTTTGGGATTATATAAAAAATTATTATAAATTAAATAAACTTATAAGTTTACTAATATACTATTTACCTACTATTTGACTTAAAAAAAAAAAAAAAGAATAAGATCAATATTTTGTTTCCATTTTATTAAATGACCTAGTGTTGCTCCAACTTTTGGAAGGAGTGCTTAGAGCATTTAATTTGGATTTTGTTTAATTCTTCTAATTTAAAATTTCAAAAAGTCACTATTTCAATTTTAACAACTCATTTCAAAACACAAATTGCATCCTATTTTTTTATTTTACAAAATATTTCATTTGAATAATATTATATTTTTCCATTTTTCAGAAACAAAGATTAAAATCCAAAATCCTAACAAAGAGATTAAAATCTAAACCACAAACAGAAATCATATCCACCACCAAACTGTTTCTCATATACCAAACGAAAACACAATAAAACAAAAATAGAAACAAAAAAATTTTCAACCTAGAGATGACAGAGATCCATCACCCATGCCCAAATTAATACGCTGGTCTGTCACCACAATGTTGACTCCCCGCCCAAATCCAGTTCAATCAAAAGAGAAAATGAGGGTAGACCTAGGGTCCGTTTGGATACAGCTGAAAACTGAAAACTGAAACTGAAAACTGAAAAACACTGTAGCGAAATAATTTTTAAATGTGTGAATAGTATCGTGGGACCCATTTTTAATGAAAAAGTTGCTGAAAAGTGAAATTTGTGGGTCCGTGAACAGTACACGATGTGCTGTGATTGGTCAAAAAATTTGAAAAGTCAAAGTTTGCGGCTACTGTTCATTGAACAGTGCATGAACAGTAGCCGCAACACCCAAAACGCTCCAAAACGCGTGAAAAAAAAAAAAAAAAAAAAAAAAAAAAAAACGTTTTGGAAAAACGCAAACGCAGGATTGGGCAGAAAACGCCCAATCCAAACGCAACCCTAGTCGCAATTGGAAAGTTTGAGAGGAGCGAAAGAGAGAGGGTTTATGATAGGAGGAGAGATAAAGTTTGAATAAAAAAAGAGAAAAAAGTAAGAACTAGAAGTACATACTATAGTGCTCTTTCTCAAAAAAAGAAGTACTATAGTGCTCTTATTTGGATTCTAGAACACAACTACTTACATGTTCTTTACGTTCTTAATACACATGTCAAAATTTGTGTCAATCGGCTATTATTTACCCTATGATCTATAAGCTTATATTTTATGCATAATTTTAAACTATAAAAACTTATAATTTAAATAATTTAATGATGACATAGCTATTTATCTTAATTTTCTCAAAAATTTGCAAGCATGAAGGATATAAGAAGAAGATAAATCCAATGATAGATTTGTCAAAATTTACCATCAATAAAAAGATATTGAGTAAGATTATATCCTTAGGTTACAACTAATTTTGTAGCTAAATTTTGTCATTTATTTTTATTTACTTATGTTAATTATAAAAAATATGCTAAATAATAATATAGATAAAAAAATAATTAAAAATGTGTACATTGGTCAACTTAAAATAATCCAATTAAAAAAAAAATCATAAAACAAGATGATCAATCAGCTATCTCAAAAAGATCGTATCCTATATTAGTATGAACCAATGCCTATTATAATGCATTCAATTAGTCATCATGCACTAATTTATTTATTTATTCATTCAATTTTTTAAAAGAAAATCATCATGCACTAAATTGGCATTAGGGTAAGGTTGTTATTAGGTACGAACGTACTTCTTTTCTTAAAATAACAAAAGCTCAAGTTAGTCAAGTTTTCTATAATAACGGAGATTACGGTATAATTAATAACTTATGTTGATATCATCTATATATATATATATATAATAATAATAATAATAATAATAATAATAACAGGTAAAGCAGAGAAAAAATCCAATTAATTTTCAAATTAAAATTCAATTAAAGTCTAATTTTACGCCACGTGTCTCATCTAATTTAAATTTAGAATTTTGTGCCAAGCAAGTTATTTTAATGTAAAAATTGAATTTCAATTAGAGTTTAATTTTGCGCCACATGTCTCATCTAATCTAAAATTTTAAATTTTTATTTCAAATTAGTTAATTTAATGTAAAAAACGAGGAGTCCAATATAATAAACCATAAAAAACATAATCATATAACTAAAAAAAATTCAAATTTATAAGTGTGGGGATCATTCGGTTGATAGGCCCATAGGATTCAGAATTGGTTGAGGATTGTTGGGCCAGTGGCCCATCCGAGGCCGTGTACCCATCCAAGGACGCCCTGCTCCTCGGCAGTATGCGTCTGAGGACGATCGCGTCCGAGGACGATCAAGACGTGGTCTCACCGCGATCAGATCTCAGAAGTAGGTCATCTCAAAGGGTAGAGTAGCCGACTAAAGATGGAAGAGATAAGGCAAACAAATATCTGAAACTATAGCTACCTCCGCATTAATGACCTCTCAACCAACTCTCTGGCCGCATTAATGTGGAGGTGATACCTGAGCAGTAGGGAAGCAGCCTTACAGCTGCCCATAGGAAGTTCCAGGAGGTGCCAGATGGGACAGAAAGAAATCCCCCGGACACAATCTACACGTGTTCGGCGAGGATGAATCGCGAAGGGGAGTATATAAACTAAAAGAAGAACATGAAGGAGGGGATCGAGGAAAAAGAAGAACACACATAAAACTGGAGAGAAAGAAGTAAGAGAAAAGAGGGAGAGTTGCACTAGGGACTTAAGAAAAAAGGTTCATTGTACCATCGAAAAGGAAGGTGAACCTTGTATGGGCTTGAGAGAAAATCTTGGAGGTAGATACCACAGTTAACCTAGTTCTTTACACCCACGCTCTACAAATCATATTGTCTGGGCCTTTTACGTACGAACCCAATACTGTTTAGGTTCGTCACCAAATTGTGTCCTTACAATTGGCGCCGTCTGTGGGAAGAGCTTGTGTTAGCTTGTACAACCTTCGATACAACGTTTTCGATGGAAGGAGTGGAACTGCCTCACCCCGCAGCGGGGCTGCATCAGGGTGATATCAGCCCGCATCAGGCGGAGTCAAGGGGCTCTCAGCATGGTGGTCCTCGAAAAAGTCCCGAACGGAGGGAAGTCCAAGAGGGGAGCATACATACTACTCATACCACGAGAACCCGTACACGCGGGAAGAGTCACGTTTCCCACGTGAAGCATGATGGGGATCTGCAACGTGAAATTGCGGACTTGAAGAGAGAGTTACGCCATGCACGACGGGAGCGTTCCCCACCTCGCTCCGAACTATCATCCGGGGAGTCGGATGGAACTAGCTACAGGCGGAGATCGAGAACTCCGCAGAGTGAGACTTTCTCCTACGAAGAGGAGCGTCGCCATAGGCGTAGGCGTAAAAGTCCAACTAGTAGGGGCTTGGGAAATGATGCCATGAACAAAGCCTTGAGTCAAATTTTCAGGTCACCCTTTACAAGAAGCATAGATGATGCTACCCATCCTCGGCGGTTCAATCAACCTACGTTCTCTCTGTATGATGGCCATTCGGATCCGGTGGAACATGTAAGCTATTACAGCCAGAAGATGGCTATTCATTCCAGGGATGATGCCCTGATGTGCAAGATTTTTCCGTCGAGCTTGGGTCCGACGACGATGAGGTGGTTCAATGGCTTAAGGGCCAACTCTATTGGATCTTTCAAAGCACTGACCCAGGCTTTTGGTGCTCGTTTTATTACATGCAGCAGGACACCTTTGCCGCTGGGGTCCTTGTTGACCTTGTCTATGCGAGAGGGCGAGACTCTCAAGAGTTATTCGGATAGGTACTGGGAGATGTTCAACGAAATAGGAGGGAAGAATGACGCTGTGGCCATAACTACTTTCAAAGCCGGCCTCCCAGCTGATCACGACTTGAGGAAATCCTTGACGGGTAAACCTGTTACCAGTGTACGCCAACTGATGGACAGAATAGAGAAGTACAAAAGGATAGAGGAGGATCAGCTTCAGGGGAAAGGAAAGGCCAAGATGATCCCTCAGGAGAGGAGGGATTTCAGGTCGGATCGTTATAATAACAACCGACCAAGGAGGGACTTTGTTGGCCAGTCGGCCTCGGCAGACGCCCAGGTCGTTAATGCGGTATTTCGGGAGCCTGTTCAGCAGATTTTGGAGAAGATAAAGGACGAGCCATTTTTCAAATGGCCTAACAGGATGGCAGGAGAGCCTACAAAACGCAACCCGAGTTTGTATTGCCATTACCATCAGGACCATGGACACACGACAGACAACTGCAGAAATTTATGGGACCATTTGGAGCAGTTGGTCCGGGAAGGAAAATTAAGGCAGCTCTTGCATCACTCCAGTGGAAGGGCGAGCCAAGCAGGTTCCGAGGTGCGTAGGGATGCTTCATCAAGGCTCCCTCAGGGTACAATCAACGTCATCTTTGCGGCCCCAGGGAGGACTGGATCTTGCCCCACCAAAGTGTTGTCGGTGTCCCGATCCCCGGCCGAGGATCGTTCTCAGGCATGGAAGAGAGCCAAGAAGTGTGTCCCCTTGGTTTTGGGTCTTTCAGACGAAGATTTGGAGGGAACCATACAACCCCATGAGGATGCCTTGGTGGTAACGCTGAGGATCAGTGGGTACGATGTCCGAAGGGTGATGATCGATCAGGGAAGTGCGGCGGATGTGATGTATCCGGATTTGTACAAGGGGCTAGGTTTGAAGCAGCAGGACTTGACAACCTATAATTCCCTTCTGGTCAGTTTTGAGGGAAGGTTAGTCACTCCCATGGGGCTAATCAGGCTGCCCGTGCAGTCAGGCACGGAGGTGGTGGAGGTGGATTTTATTGTCGTAGATGTTTTTTCTCCGTATACGGCTATCCTAGGCAGACCCTGGCTTCACACACTTAAAGCGGTTTCATCTACCCTACATCAGAAGGTGAAGTACCCGTCCGGAAACCAAGTGCTGGAGATAGTAGGGAACCAAGCGGCTGCTCGGCAATGCCAAGTAGCGGCTATACTGCATCGGTCTGAGGCAGAAACCTCGGCTACAGCCGATAATGAGTCATAGCAATTAAAGATCCCAGCA